>NC_089838.1:344096527-344308840 GCF_035609145.1 Eleutherodactylus coqui
CATACACAGCACCAGAGCCAGGCTCATAGGATACACACAGCACCAGAGCCAGGCTCATAGCATACACACAGCACCAGAGTCAGGCTCATAGCATACACACAGCACCAGAGCCAGGCTCATAGCATACACACAGCACCAGAGTCAGGCTCATAGCATACACACAGCACCAGAGTCAGGCTCATAGCATACACACAGCACCAGAGCCAGGCTCATAGCATACACAGCACCAGAGCCAGGCTCATAGCATACACACAGCACCAGAGTCAGGCTCATAGCATACACACAGCACCAGAGCCAGGCTCATAGCATACACACAGCACCAGAGTCAGGCTCATAGCATACACAGAGCACCAGAGCCAGGCTCATAGCATACACAGCACCAGAGCCAGGCTCATAGCATACACAGCACCAGAGCCAAGCTCATAGCATACACACAGCACCAGAGCCAAGCTCATAGCATACACACAGCACCAGAGCCAGGCTCATAGCATACACACAGCAACAGAGCCAAGCTCATAGCATAAACACAGCAGCAGAGCCAAGCTCATAGCATAAACACAGCACCAGAGCCAGGCTCATAGCATACACACAGCACCAGAGCCAAGCTCATAGCATAAACCCAGCACCAGAGCCAGGCTCATAGCATACACAGCACCAGAGCCAAGCTCATAGCATACACATCACCAGAGCCAAGCTCATAGCATACACACAGCACCAGAGCCAGGCTCATAGCATACACAGCACCAGAGCCAGGCTCATAGCATAAACACAGCACCAGAGCCAGGCTCATAGCATACACACAGCACCAGAGCCAGGCTCATAGCATAAACACAGCACCAGAGCCAGGCTCATAGCATAAACGCAGCACCAGAGCCAGGCTCATAGCATACACACAGCACCAGAGCCAGGCTCATAGCATACACACAGCACCAGAGCCAGGCTCATAGCATACACAGTGCCAGAGCCAGGCTCATAGCATAAACACAGCACCAGAGCCAGGCTCATAGCATAAACACAGCACCAGAGCCAGGCTCATAGCATACACACAGCACCAGAGCCAGGCTCATAGCATACACAGCACCAGAGCCAGGCTCATAGCATACACACAGCACCAGAGCCAGGCTCATAGCATACACACAGCACCAGAGCCAGGCTCATAGCATACACACAGCACCAGAGCCAGGCTCATAGCATAAACACAGCACCAGAGCCAGGCTCATAGCATACACACAGCACCAGAGCCAAGCTCATAGCATACACACAGCACCAGAGCCAGGCTCATAGCATACACACAGCACCAGAGCCAGGCTCATAGCATAAACACAGCACCAGAGCCAGGCTCATAGCATACACACAGCACCAGAGCCAGGCTCATAGCATACACAACGCCAGAGCCAGGCTCATAGCATAAACACAGCACCAGAGCCAGGCTCATAGCATAAACACAGCACCAGAGCCAGGCTCATAGCATACACACAGCACCAGAGCCAGGCTCATAGCATACACAGCACCAGAGCCAGGCTCATAGCATACACACAGCGCCAGAGCCAGGCTCATAGCATACACACAGCACCAGAGCCAGGCTCATAGCATACACACAGCACCAGAGCCAGGCTCATAGCATAAACGCAGCACCAGAGCCAGGCTCATAGCATAAACACAGCACCAGAGCCAAGCTCATAGCATACACACAGCACCAGAGCCAGGCTCATAGCATACACATCACCAGAGCCAGGCTCATAGCATACACACAGCACCAGAGCCAGGCTCATAGCATAAACACAGCACCAGAGCCAGGCTCATAGCATACACACAGCACCAGAGCCAGGCTCATAGCATACACAGCGCCAGAGCCAGGCTCATAGCATAAACACAGCACCAGAGCCAGGCTCATAGCATAAACACAGCACCAGAGCCAGGCTCATAGCATACACACAGCACCAGAGCCAGGCTCATAGCATACACAGCACCAGAGCCAGGCTCATAGCATACACACAGCGCCAGAGCCAGGCTCATAGCATACACACAGCGCCAGAGCCAGGCTCATAGCATACACACAGCACCAGAGCCAGGCTCATAGCATACACACAGCACCAGAGCCAGGCTCATAGCATAAACGCAGCACCAGAGCCAGGCTCATAGCATACACAGACCCAGAGCCAGGCTCATAGCATACACACAGCACCAGAGCCAGGCTCATAGCATACACAGCACCAGAGCCAGGCTCATAGCATACACAGCACCAGAGCCAAGCTCATAGCATACACAGCACCAGAGCCAGGATCATAGCATACACAGCACCAGAGCCAAGCTCATAGCATAAACACAGCACCAGAGCCAGGCTCATAGCATAAACACAGCACCAGAGCCAGGCTCATAGCATACACAGCACCAGAGCCAGGCTCATAGCATACACAGCACCAGAGCCAGGCTCATAGCATACACAGAACCAGAGCCAGGCGCATAGCATACACAGCACCAGAGCCAAGCTCATAGCTTAAGCACAGCACCAGAGCCAAGCTCATAGCATACACAGCACCAGAGCCAAGCTCATAGCATACACACAGCACCAGAGCCAAGCTCATAGCATACACACAGCACCAGAGCCAGGCTCATAGCATACACACAGCACCAGAGCCAGGCTCATAGCATACACACAGCACCAGAGCCAGGCTCATAGCATACACAGCACCAGAGCCAAGCTCATAGCATAAACACAGCACCAGAGCCAGGCTCATAGCATACACAGACCCAGAGCCAGGCTCATAGCATACACAGCACCAGAGCCAGGCTCATAGCATACACATCACCAGAGCCAGGCTCATAGCATACACACAGCGCCAGAGCCAGGCTCATAGCATACACACAGCACCAGAGCCAGGCTCATAGCATACACACAGCACCAGAGCCAGGCTCATAGCATACACATCACCAGAGCCAGGCTCATAGCATACACAGCACCAGAGCCAGGCTCATAACATACACAGCACCAGAGCCAAGCTCATAGCATACACACAGCACCAGAGCCAGGCTCATAGCATACACAGACCCAGAGCCAGGCTCATAGCATACACAGCACCAGAGCCAGGCTCATAGCATACACATCACCAGAGCCAGGCTCATAGCATACACACAGCGCCAGAGCCAGGCTCATAGCATACACAGCACCAGAGCCAGGCTCATAGCATAAACACAGCACCAGAGCCAGGCTCATAGCATACAGAGCACCAGAGCCAGGCTCATAGCATAAACACAGCACCAGAGCCAGGCTCATAGCATACACAGCACCAGAGCCAGGCTCATAGCATACACAGCACCAGAGCCAGGCTCATAGCATACACACAGCACCAGAGCCAAGCTCATAGCATACACACAGCACCAGAGCCAAGCTCATAGCATACACACAGCACCAGAGCCAGGCTCATAGCATACACACAGCACCAGAGCCAGGCTCATAGCATACACACAGCACCAGAGCAAGGCTCATAGCATACACAGCACCAGAGCCAGGCTCATAGCATACACACAGCACCAGAGCCAGGCTCATAGCATACACACAGCACCAGAGCCAGGCTCATAGCATACACACAGCACCAGAGCCAGGCTCATAGCATAAACACAGCACCAGAGCCAGGCTCATAGCATAAACACAGCACCAGAGCCAAGCTCATAGCATACACACAGCACCAGAGCCAGGCTCATAGCATACACAGCACCAGAGCCAGGCTCATAGCATACACAGCACCAGAGCCAGGCTCATAGCATACACACAGCACCAGAGCCAGGCTCATAGCATACACAGCACCAGAGCCAGGCTCATAGCATAAACACAGCACCAGAGCCAAGCTCATAGCATAACACAGCACCAGAGCCAGGCTCATAGCATACACAGACCCAGAGCCAGGCTCATAGCATACACAGCACCAGAGCCAGGCTCATAGCATACACACAGCACCAGAGCCAGGCTCATAGCATACACACAGCACCAGAGCCAGGCTCATAGCATAAACACAGCACCAGAGCCAAGCTCATAGCATAAACACAGCACCAGAGCCAAGCTCATAGCATAAACCAGCACCAGAGCCAGGCCCATAGCATAAACACAGCACCAGAGCCAGCTCATAGCATACACAGCACTAGAGCCAGGCTCATAGCATACACAGACCCAGAGCCAGCTCATAGCATACACAGCACCAGAGCCAAGCTCATAACATAAACCCAGCACCAGAGCCAGGCTCATAGCATACACACAGCACCAGAGCCAGGCTCATAGCATAAACACAGCACCAGAGCCAGGCTCATAGCATAAACACAGCACCAGAGCCAGGCTCATAGCATACACAGCACCAGAGCCAAGCTCATAGCATACACATCACCAGAGCCAGGCTCATAGCATACACAGCACCAGAGCCAGGCTCATAGCATAAACACAGCACCAGAGCCAAGCTCATAGCATACACAGCACCAGAGCCAGGCTCATAGCATACACAGCACCAGAGCCAGGCTCATAGCATACACAGCACCAGAGCCAGGCTCATAGCATACACACAGCACCAGAGCCAGGCTCATAGCATACACAGCACCAGAGCCAGCTCATAGCATACACAGCACCAGAGCCAGGCTCATAGCATACACACAGCACCAGAGCCAAGCTCATAGCATACACACAGCACCAGAGCCAAGCTCATAGCATACACACAGCACCAGAGCCAGGCTCATAGCATACACAGCACCAGAGCCAAGCTCATAGCATAAACACAGCACCAGAGCCAGGCTCATAGCATACACACAGCACCAGAGCCAGGCTCATAGCATACACAGCACCAGAGCCAGGCTCATAGCATACACACAGCACCAGAGCCAGGCTCATAGCATACACACAGCACCAGAGCCAAGCTCATAGCATACACACAGCACCAGAGCCAGGCTCATAGCATAACACAGCACCAGAGCCAAGCTCATAGCATACAGCAGCACCAGAGCCAGGCTCATAGCATACACAGCACCAGAGCCAGGCTCATAGCATAAACACAGCACCAGAGCCAGGCTCATAGCATACACAGCACCAGAGCCAGGCTCATAGCATAAACACAGCACCAGAGCCAGGCTCATAGCATACACACAGCACCAGAGCCAGGCTCATAGCATACACACAGCACCAGAGCCAGGCTCATAGCATACACACAGCACCAGAGCCAGCTCATAGCATACACACAGCACCAGAGCCAGGCTCATAGCATACACACAGCACCAGAGCCAGGCTCATAGCATACACAGCACCAGAGCCAGGCTCATAGCATACACAGCACCAGAGCCAGGCTCATAGCATACACACAGCACCAGAGCCAAGCTCATAGCATACACAGCACCAGAGCCAGGCTCATAGCATACACACAGCACCAGAGCCAGGCTCATAGCATACACACAGCACCAGAGCCAGGCTCATAGCATACACATCACCAGAGCCAGGCTCATAGCATACACAGCACCAGAGCCAGGCTCATAGCATACACAGCACCAGAGCCAGCTCATAGCATACACAGCACCAGAGCCAAGCTCATAGCATACACAGCACCAGAGCCAAGCTCATAGCATACACACAGCACCAGAGCCAGGCTCATAGCATAACACAGCACCAGAGCCAGGCTCATAGCATAAACACAGCACCAGAGCCAGGCTCATAGCATAAACACAGCACCAGAGCCAAGCTCATAGCATACACAGCACCAGAGCCAGGCTCATAGCATACACACAGCACCAGAGCCAGGCTCATAGCATACACACAGCACCAGAGCCAAGCTCATAGCATACACAGCACCAGAGCCAAGCTCATAGCATAAACACAGCACCAGAGCCAGGCTCATAGCATAAACACAGCACCAGAGCCAGGCTCATAGCATACACAGCACCAGAGCCAGGCTCATAGCATACACAGCACCAGAGCCAGGCTCATAGCATACACACAGCACCAGAGCCAGGCTCATAGCATACACACAGCACCAGAGCCAGGCTCATAACATAAACACATCACCAGAGCCAGGCTCATAGCATACACACAGCACCAGAGCCAGGCTCATAGCATACACAGCACCAGAGCCAGGCTCATAGCATAAACACAGCACCAGAGCCAGCTCATAGCATACATACAGCACCAGAGCCAGGCTCATAGCATACACACAGCACCAGAGCCAGGCTCATAGCATACACACAGCACCAGAGCCAGGCTCATAGCATAAACACAGCACCAGAGCCAAGCTCATAGCATACACACAGCACCAGAGCCAGGCTCATAGCATACACAGCACCAGAGCCAGGCTCATAGCATACACAGCACCAGAGCCAGGCTCATAGCATAACACAGCACCAGAGCCAGGCTCATAGCATACACAGCACCAGAGCCAGGCTCATAGCATACACACAGCACCAGAGCCAGGCTCATAGCATACACACAGCACCAGAGCCAGGCTCATAACATAAACACAGCACCAGAGCCAGGCTCATAGCATAAACACAGCACCAGAGTCAGGCTCATAGCATACACACAGCACCAGAGCCAGGCTCATAGCATTAACGCAGCACCAGAGCCAGGCTCATAGCATACACACAGCACCAGAGCCAGGCTCATAGCATACACAGCACCAGAGCCAAGCTCATAGCATAAACACAGCACCAGAGCCAGGCTCATAGCACACACAGTACCAGAGCCAGGCTCATAGCATACACAGCACCAGAGCCAGGCTCATAGCATACACACAGCACCAGAGCCAGGCTCATAGCATACACAGCACCAGAGCCAAGCTCATAGCATACACAGACCAGAGCCAAGCTCATAGCATACACACAGCACCAGAGCCAAGCTCATAGCATAAACACAGCACCAGAGCCAGGCTCATAGCATACACATCACCAGAGCCAGGCTCATAGCATAAACGCAGCACCAGAGACAGGCTCATAGCATACACACAGCACCAGAGCCAAGCTCATAGCATACACAGCACCCAGAGCCAGGCTCATAGCATACACAGCACCAGAGCCAGGCTCATAGCATACACACAGCACCAGAGCCAGGCTCATAGCATACACACAGCACCAGAGCCAGGCTCATAGCATACACACAGCACCAGAGCCAGGCTCATAGCATACACACAGCACCAGAGCCAGGCTCATAGCATACACACAGCACCAGAGCCAGGCTCATAGCATACACACAGCACCAGAGCCAAGCTCATAGCATACACACAGCACCAGAGCCAGGCTCATAGCATACACACAGCACCAGAGCCAGGCTCATAGCATACACACAGCACCAGAGCCAGGCTCATAGCATAAACACAGCACCAGAGCCAGGCTCATAGCATAAACACAGCACCAGAGCCAGGCTCATAGCATACACAGCACCAGAGCCAGGCTCATAGCATAAACGCAGCACCAGAGCCAAGCTCATAGCATACACAGCACCAGAGCCAGGCTCATAGCATACACACAGCACCAGAGCCAGGCTCATAGCATACACATCACCAGAGCCAAGCTCATAGCATACACACAGCACCAGAGCCAGGCTCATAGCATACACACAGCACCAGAGCCAGGCTCATAGCATAAACACAGCACCAGAGCCAGGCTCATAGCATACACAGCACCAGAGCCAAGCTCATAGCATACACACAGCACCAGAGCCAGGCTCATAGCATACACAGCACCAGAGCCAGGCTCATAGCATACACAGCACCAGAGCCAGGCTCATAGCATACACACAGCACCAGAGCCAGGCTCATAGCATAAACGCAGCACCAGAGCCAGGCTCATAGCATAAACGCAGCACCAGAGCCAGGCTCATAGCATACACACAGCACCAGAGCCAGGCTCATAGCATACACAGCACCAGAGCCAAGCTCATAGCATAAACACAGCACCAGAGCCAAGCTCATAGCATAAACACAGCACCAGAGCCAGGCTCATAGCATACACACAGCACCAGAGCCAAGCTCATAGCATAAACACAGCACCAGAGCCAGGCTCATAGCATACACACAGCACCAGAGCCAAGCTCATAGCATACACAGACCCAGAGCCAGGCTCATAGCATACACAGACCCAGAGCCAGGCTCATAGCATACACACAGCACCAGAGCCAGGCTCATAGCATAAACACAGCACCAGAGCCAGGCTCATAGCATACACACAGCACCAGAGCCAAGCTCATAGCATAAACACAGCACCAGAGCCAGGCTCATAGCATACACACAGCACCAGAGCCAGGCTCATAGCATACACACAGCACCAGAGCCAGGCTCATAGCATAAACGCAGCACCAGAGCAGGCTCAGAGCATACACACAGCACCAGAGCCAGGCTCATAGCATACACACAGCACCAGAGCCAGGCTCATAGCATAAACACAGCACCAGAGCCAGGCTCATAGCATACACACAGCACCAGAGCCAGGCTCATAGCATAAACGCAGCACCAGAGCCAGGCTCATAGCATACACAGACCCAGAGCCAGGCTCATAGCATACACAGCACCAGAGCCAGGCTCATAGCATACACACAGCACCAGAGCCAGGCTCATAGCATAAACACAGCACCAGAGCCAAGCTCATAGCATACACACAGCACCAGAGCCAAGCTCATAGCATACGCAGCACCAGAGCCAGGCTCATAGCATAAACACAGCACCAGAGCCAAGCTCATAGCATACACACAGCACCAGAGCCAGGCTCATAGCATAAACACAGCACCAGAGCCAGGCTCATAGCATACACAGCACCAGAGCCAGGCTCATAGCATAAACACAGCACCAGAGCCAGGCTCATAGCATAAACGCAGCACCAGAGCCAGGCTCATAGCATCAACACAGCATCAGAGCCAGGCTCATAGCATCAACACAGCACCAGAGCCAGGCTCATAGCATCAACACAGCACCAGAGCCAGGCTCATAGCATACACACAGCACCAGAGCCAGGCTCATAGCATACACACAGCACCAGAGTCAGGCTCATAGCATACACACAGCACCAGAGTCAGGCTCATAGCATACACACAGCACCAGAGTCAGGCTCATAGCATACACACAGCACCAGAGCCAGGCTCATAGCATACACACAGCACCAGAGTCAGGCTCATAGCATACACAGAGCACCAGAGCCAGGCTCATAGCATACACAGCACCAGAGCCAGGCTCATAGCATACACACAGCAACAGAGCCAAGCTCATAGCATAAACACAGCAGCAGAGCCAAGCTCATAGCATAAACACAGCACCAGAGCCAGGCTCATAGCATACACACAGCACCAGAGCCAGCTCATAGCATAAACCAGCACCAGAGCCAGGCTCATAGCATACACAGCACCAGAGCCAGGCTCATAGCATACACAGCACCAGAGCCAAGCTCATAGCATACACATCACCAGAGCCAAGCTCATAGCATACACACAGCACCAGAGCCAGGCTCATAGCATACACAGCACCAGAGCCAGGCTCATAGCATAAACACAGCACCAGAGCCAGGCTCATAGCATACACACAGCACCAGAGCCAGGCTCATAGCATAAACACAGCACCAGAGCCAGGCTCATAGCATAAACGCAGCACCAGAGCCAGGCTCATAGCATACACACAGCACCAGAGCCAGGCTCATAGCATACACACAGCACCAGAGCCAGGCTCATAGCATACACACAGCACCAGAGCCAGGCTCATAGCATAAACGCAGCACCAGAGCCAGGCTCATAGCATAAACACAGCACCAGAGCCAGGCTCATAGCATACACACACACCAGAGCCAGGCTCATAGCATACACACAGCACCAGAGCCAGGCTCATAGCATACACAGTGCCAGAGCCAGGCTCATAGCATAACACAGCACCAGAGCCAGGCTCATAGCATAAACACAGCACCAGAGCCAGGCTCATAGCATACACACAGCACCAGAGCCAGGCTCATAGCATACACAGCACCAGAGCCAGGCTCATAGCATACACACAGCACCAGAGCCAAGCTCATAGCATACACATCACCAGAGCCAGGCTCATAGCATACACACAGCACCAGAGCCAGGCTCATAGCATACACACAGCACCAGAGCCAGGCTCATAGCATACACAGCACCAGAGCCAAGCTCATAGCATACACAGCACCAGAGCCAGGCTCATAGCATACACACAGCACCAGAGCCAGGCTCATAGCATAAACACAGCACCAGAGCCAGGCTCATAGCATACACAGCACCAGAGCCAGGCTCATAGCATAAACACAGCACCAGAGCCAGGCTCATAGCATAAACACAGCACCAGAGCCAGGCTCATAGCATACACACAGCACCAGAGCCAGGCTCATAGCATACACAGCACCAGAGCCAGGCTCATAGCATACACAGCGCCAGAGCCAGGCTCATAGCATAAACACAGCACCAGAGCCAGGCTCATAGCATAAACACAGCACCAGAGCCAGGCTCATAGCATAAACACAGCACCAGAGCCAGGCTCATAGCATACACAGCACCAGAGCCAGGCTCATAGCATACACACAGCGCCAGAGCCAGGCTCATAGCATACACACAGCACCAGAGCCAGGCTCATAGCATACACACAGCACCAGAGCCAGGCTCATAGCATAAACGCAGCACCAGAGCCAGGCTCATAGCATAAACACAGCACCAGAGCCAAGCTCATAGCATACACACAGCACCAGAGCCAGGCTCATAGCATACACATCACCAGAGCCAGGCTCATAGCATACACATCACCAGAGCCAGGCTCATAGCATACACACAGCACCAGAGCCAGGCTCATAGCATAAACACAGCACCAGAGCCAGGCTCATAGCATACACACAGCACCAGAGCCAGGCTCATAGCATACACAGCGCCAGAGCCAGGCTCATAGCATAAACACAGCACCAGAGCCAGGCTCATAGCATAAACACAGCACCAGAGCCAGGCTCATAGCATACACACAGCACCAGAGCCAGGCTCATAGCATACACAGCACCAGAGCCAGGCTCATAGCATACACACAGCGCCAGAGCCAGGCTCATAGCATACACACAGCACCAGAGCCAGGCTCATAGCATAAACGCAGCACCAGAGCCAGGCTCATAGCATACACAGACCCAGAGCCAGGCTCATAGCATAAACGCAGCACCAGAGCCAGGCTCATAGCATACAGAGCACCAGAGCCAGGCTCATAGCATAAACACAGCACCAGAGCCAGGCTCATAGCATACACAGACCCAGAGCCAGGCTCATAGCATAAACACAGCACCAGAGCCAGGCTCATAGCATACACAGCACCAGAGCCAAGCTCATAGCATAAACACAGCACCAGAGCCAAGCTCATAGCATACACAGCACCAGAGCCAGGCTCATAGCATAAACACAGCACCAGAGCCAGGCTCATAGCATACACACAGCACCAGAGCCAGGCTCATAGCATACACAGCACCAGAGCCAGGCTCATAGCATACACAGCACCAGAGCCAGGCTCATAGCATACACACAGCACCAGAGCCAGGCTCATAGCATACACAGACCCAGAGCCAGGCTCATAGCATACACATAGCACCAGAGCCAGGCTCATAGCATACACAGCACCAGAGCCAGGCTCATAGCATACACACAGCACCAGAGCCAGGCTCATAGCATAAACACAGCACCAGAGCCAGGCTCATAGCATACACACAGCACCAGAGCCAGGCTCATAGCATACACACAGCACCAGAGCCAGGCTCATAGCATACACACAGCACCAGAGCCAGGCTCATAGCATACACACAGCACCAGAGCCAGGCTCATAGCATACACACAGCACCAGAGCCAGGCTCATAGCATACACACAGCACCAGAGCCAAGCTCATAGCATAAACACAGCACCAGAGCCAGGCTCATAGCATACACACAGCACCAGAGCCAGGCTCATAGCATACACAGCACCAGAGCCAGGCTCATAGCATACACACAGCACCAGAGCCAGGCTCATAGCATAAACACAGCACCAGAGCCAGGCTCATAGCATAAACACAGCACCAGAGCCAGGCTCATAGCATACACACAGCACCAGAGCCAGGCTCATAGCATACACACAGCACCAGAGCCAGGCTCATAGCATACACATCACCAGAGCCAGGCTCATAGCATACACATCACCAGAGCCAGACTCATAGCATAAACACAGCACCAGAGCCAGGCTCATAGCATACACACAGCACCAGAGCCAGGCCCATAGCATACACACAGCACCAGAGCCAGGCTCATAGCATACACACAGCACCAGAGCCAGGCTCATAGCATAAACACAGCACCAGAGCCAGGCTCATAGCATACACAGCACCAGAGCCAGGCTCATAGCATACACAGCACCAGAGCCAGGCTCATAGCATACACACAGCACCAGAGCCAGGCCCATAGCATAAACACAGCACCAGAGCCAGGCTCATAGCATACACAGCACCAGAGCCAGGCTCATAGCATACACACAGCACCAGAGCCAGGCTCATAACATAAACACAGCACCAGAGCCAAGCTCATAGCATACACATCACCAGAGCCAGGCTCATAGCATACACACAGCACCAGAGCCAAGCTCATAGCATACACACAGCACCAGAGCCAGGCTCATAGCATACACAGCACCAGAGCCAAGCTCATAGCATACACATCACCAGAGCCAGGCTCATAGCATACACACAGCACCAGAGCCAGGCTCATAGCATACACATCACCAGAGCCAGGCTCATAGCATACACACAGCACCAGAGCCAGGCTCATAGCATACACACAGCGCCAGAGCCAGGCTCATAGCATACACACAGCACCAGAGCCAGGCTCATAGCATACACATAACCAGAGCCAGGCTCATAGCATACACACAGACCCAGAGCCAAGCTCATAGCATACACACAGCACCAGAGCCAGGCTCAAAGCATAAACACAGCACCAGAGCCAGGCTCATAGCATACACAGCACCAGAGCCAGGCTCATAGCATAAACACAGCACCAGAGCCAGGCTCAAAGCATAAACACAGCACCAGAGCCAGGCTCATAGCATAAACACAGCACCAGAGCCAGGCTCATAGCATACACACAGCACCAGAGCCAGGCTCATAGCATATACACAGCACCAGAGCCAGGCCCATAGCATAAACACAGCACCAGAGCCAGGCTCATAGCATACACACAGCACCAGAGCCAGGCTCATAGCATACACACAGCACCAGAGCCAGGCTCATAGCATAAACACAGCACCAGAGCCAGGCTCATAGCATACACACAGCACCAGAGCCAGGCTCATAGCATAAACACAGCACCAGAGCCAGGCTCATAGCATACACACAGCACCAGAGCCAGGCTCATAGCATACACACAGCACCAGAGCCAGGCTCATAGCATACACAGCACCAGAGCCAGGCTCATAGCATAAACGCAGCACCAGAGCCAGGCTCATAGCATACACACAGCACCAGAGCCAGGCTCATAGCATACACAGCACCAGAGCCAGGCTCATAGCATAAACGCAGCACCAGAGCCAGGCTCATAGCATACACACAGCACCAGAGCCAGGCTCATAGCACACACAACACCAGAGCCAGGCTCATAGCATAAACACAGCACCAGAGCCAAGCTCATAGCATACACAGCACCAGAGCCAGGCTCATAGCATACACACAGCACCAGAGCCAGGCTCATAGCATACACAGCACCAGAGCCAGGCTCATAGCATACACAGCACCAGAGTCAGGCTCATAGCATACACAGCACCAGAGCCAGGCTCATAGCATACACACAGCACCAGAGCCAGGCTCATAGCATACACAGCACCAGAGCCAGGCTCATAGCATACACAGCACCAGAGCCAGGCTCATAGCATACACACAGCACCAGAGCCAGGCTCATAGCATACACACAGCACCAGAGCCAAGCTCATAGCATAAACACAGCACCAGAGCCAGGCTCATAGCATACACAGCACCAGAGCCAGGCCCATAGCATACACAGACCCAGAGCCAGGCTCATAGCATACACAGCACCAGAGCCAGGCTCATAGCATACACAGCACTAGAGCCAAGCTCATAGCATAAACCCAGCACCAGAGCCAGGCTCATAGCATAAACACAGCACCAGAGCCAGGCTCATAGCATACACAGCACCAGAGCCAGGCTCATAGCATACACAGCACCAGAGCCAGGCTCATAGCATACACACAGCACCAGAGCCAGGCTCATAGCATACACACAGCACCAGAGCCAGGCTCATAGCATAAACACAGCACCAGAGCCAGGCTCAAAGCATAAACACAGCACCAGAGCCAGGCTCATAGCATAAACACAGCACCAGAGCCAGGCTCATAGCATACACACAGCACCAGAGCCAGGCTCATAGCATACACACAGCACCAGAGCCAGGCTCATAGCATAAACACAGCACCAGAGCCAGGCTCATAGCATACACACAGCACCAGAGCCAGGCTCATAGCATACACACAGCACCAGAGCCAGGCTCATAGCATAAACACAGCACCAGAGCCAGGCTCATAGCATACACAGCACCAGAGCCAGGCTCATAGCATAAACACAGCACCAGAGCCAGGCTCATAGCATACACACAGCACCAGAGCCAGGCTCATAGCATACACAGCACCAGAGCCAGGCTCATAGCATACACACAGCACCAGAGCCAGGCTCATAGCATACACAGCACCAGAGCCAGGCTCATAGCATACACACAGCACCAGAGCCAGGCTCATAGCATACACACAGCACCAGAGCCAAGCTCATAGCATAAACCCAGCACCAGAGCCAAGCTCATAGCATACACAGACCCAGAGCCAGGCTCATAGCATACACAGCACCAGAGCCAGGCTCATAGCATACACACAGCACCAGAGCCAGGCTCATAGCATACACACAGCACCAGAGCCAGGCTCATAGCATAAACACAGCACCAGAGCCAGGCTCATAGCATACACACAGCACCAGAGCCAGGCTCATAGCATACACACAGCACCAGAGCCAAGCTCATAGCATAAACACAGCACCAGAGCCAAGCTCATAGCATAAACCCAGCACCAGAGCCAGGCTCATAGCATACACAGCACCAGAGCCAAGCTCATAGCATACACAGCACCAGAGCCAGGCTCATAGCATACACACAGCACCAGAGCCAGGCTCATAGCATAAACACAGCACCAGAGCCAGGCTCATAGCATACACACAGCGCCAGAGCCAGGCTCATAGCATACAGAGCACCAGAGCCAGGCTCATAGCATACACACAGCACCAGAGCCAGGCTCATAGCATACACACAGCGCCAGAGCCAAGCTCATAGCATACACAGCACCAGAGCCAGGCTCATAGCATACACACAGCACCAGAGCCAGGCTCATAGCATAAACACAGCACCAGAGCCAGGCTCATAGCATACACACAGCACCAGAGCCAGGCTCATAGCATACAGAGCACCAGAGCCAGGCTCATAGCATACACAGCACCAGAGCCAGGCTCATAGCATACACAGCACCAGAGCCAGGCTCATAGCATACACACAGCACCAGAGCCAGGCTCATAGCATACACACAGCACCAGAGCCAGGCTCATAGCATAAACACAGCACCAGAGCCAGGCTCATAGCATACACACAGCACCAGAGCCAGGCTCATAGCATACACAGACCCAGAGCCAGGCTCATAGCATACACATAGCACCAGAGCCAGGCTCATAGCATACACACAGCACCAGAGCCAAGCTCATAGCATAAACCCAGCACCAGAGCCAAGCTCATAGCATACACAGACCCAGAGCCAGGCTCATAGCATACACAGCACCAGAGCCAGGCTCATAGCATACACACAGCACCAGAGCCAGGCTCATAGCATACACACAGCACCAGAGCCAGGCTCATAGCATACACACAGCACCAGAGCCAGGCTCATAGCATACACACAGCACCAGAGCCAGGCTCATAGCATACACACAGCACCAGAGCCAGGCTCATAGCATACACACAGCGCCAGAGCCAGGCTCATAACATAAACACAGCACCAGAGCCAAGCTCATAGCATACACACAGCACCAGAGCCAGGCTCATAGCATACAGAGCACCAGAGCCAGGCTCATAGCATACACACAGCACCAGAGCCAGGCTCATAACATAAACACAGCACCAGAGCCAAGCTCATAGCATACACATAACCAGAGCCAGGCTCATAGCATACACACAGCACCAGAGCCAGGCTCATAGCATACACACAGCACCAGAGCCAGGCTCATAGCATACACACAGCACCAGAGCCAGGCTCATAGCATAAACACAGCACCAGAGCCAGGCTCATAGCATACACAGACCCAGAGCCAGGCTCATAGCATAAACACAGCACCAGAGCCAGGCTCATAGCATACACACAGCACCAGAGCCAGGCTCATAGCATAAACACAGCACCAGAGCCAGGCTCATAGCATACACACAGCACCAGAGCCAGGCTCATAGCATAAACGCAGCACCAGAGCCAGGCTCATAGCATACACACAGCACCAGAGCCAGGCTCATAGCATAAACACAGCACCAGAGCCAGGCTCATAGCATAAACGCAGCACCAGAGCCAGGCTCATAGCATAAACGCAGCACCAGAGCCAGGCTCATAGCATACACACAGCACCAGAGCCAGGCTCATAACATAAACACAGCACCAGAGCCAGGCTCATAGCATACACACAGCACCAGAGCCAGGCTCATAGCATACACAGACCCAGAGCCAGGCTCATAGCATACACAGACCCAGAGCCAGGCTCATAGCATACACACAGCACCAGAGCCAGGCTCATAGCATAAACACGGCACCAGCGCCAAGCTCATAGCATACACACAGCACCAGAGCCAAGCTCATAGCATACACAGCACCAGAGCCAGGCTCATAGCATACACAGCACCAGAGCCAGGCTCATAGCATACAGAGCACCAGAGCCAGGCTCATAGCATACACACAGCACCAGAGCCAGGCTCATAACATAAACACAGCACCAGAGCCAGGCTCATAGCATCAACACAGCACCAGAGCCAAGCTCATAGCATAAACACAGCACCAGAGCCAGGCTCATAGCATACACACAGCACCAGAGCCAGGCTCATAGCATACAGAGCACCAGAGCCAGGCTCAAAGCATACACAGAGCACCAGAGCCAGGCTCATAACATAAACACAGCACCAGAGCCAGGCTCATAGCATACACACAGCACCAGAGCCAGGCTCATAGCATACACACAGCACCAGAGCCAGGCTCATAACATAAACACAGCACCAGAGCCAGGCTCATAGCATCAACACAGCACCAGAGCCAAGCTCATAGCATAAACACAGCACCAGAGCCAGGCTCATAGCATAAACACAGCACCAGAGCCAGGCTCATAGCATACACACAGCACCAGAGCCAGGCTCATAACATAAACACAGCACCAGAGCCAGGCTCATAGCATCAACACAGCACCAGAGCCAAGCTCATAGCATAAACACAGCACCAGAGCCAGGCTCATAGCATACAGAGCACCAGAGCCAGGCTCATAGCATACACACAGCACCAGAGCCAGGCTCATAGCATACACACATCACCAGAGCCAGGCTCATAGCATAAACACAGCACCAGAGCCAGGCTCATAGCATACACACATCACCAGAGCCAGGCTCATAGCATACACACAGCACCAGAGCCAGGCTCATAGCATACACAGCACCAGAGCCAGGCTCATAGCATACACACAGCACCAGAGCCAGGCTCATAGCATAAACACAGCACCAGAGCCAGGCTCATAGCATAAACACAGCACCAGAGCCAAGCTCATAGCATACACACAGCACCAGAGCCAGGCTCATAGCATAAACACAGCACCAGAGCCAGGCTCATAGCATACACAGCACCAGAGCCAGGCTCATAGCATACACAGCACCAGAGCCAGGCTCATAGCATACACAGCACCAGAGCCAGGCTCATAGCATACACAGCACCAGAGCCAGGCTCATAGCATAAACACAGCACCAGAGCCAGGCTCATAGCATACACAGCACCAGAGCCAGGCTCATAGCATAAACACAGCACCAGAGCCAGGCTCATAGCATAAACACAGCACCAGAGCCAGGCTCATAGCATAAACACAGCACCAGAGCCAGGCTCATAGCATACACACAGCACCAGAGCCAGGCTCATAGCATACACATCACCAGAGCCAGGCTCATAGCATACACATCACCAGAGCCAAGCTCATAGCATACACACAGCACCAGAGCCAAGCTCATAGCATACACACAGCACCAGAGCCAAGCTCATAGCATACACAGCACCAGAGCCAGGCTCATAGCATACACACAGCACCAGAGCCAGGCTCATAGCATACACACAGCACCAGAGCCAGGCTCATAGCATACACACAGCACCAGAGCCAGGCTCATAGCATAAACACAGCACCAGAGCCAAGCTCATAGCATAAACACAGCACCAGAGCCAGGCTCATAGCATAAACACAGCACCAGAGCCAGGCTCATAGCATACACAGACCCAGAGCCAGGCTCATAGCATACACATAACCAGAGCCAGGCTCATAGCATACAGAGCACCAGAGCCAGGCTCATAGCATAAACACAGCACCAGAGCCAGGCTCATAGCATAAACACAGCACCAGAGCCAGGCTCATAGCATACACAGCGCCAGAGCCAGGCTCATAGCATACACACAGCACCAGAGCCAGGCTCATAGCATACACACAGCACCAGAGCCAGGCTCATAGCATACACAGCACCAGAGCCAGGCTCATAGCATACACATAACCAGAGCCAGGCTCATAGCATAAACACAGCACCAGAGCCAGGCTCATAGCATACACAGCACCAGAGCCAGGCTCATAGCATACACACAGCACCAGAGCCAGGCTCATAGCATACACAGCACCAGAGCCAGGCTCATAGCATAAACACAGCACCAGAGCCAGGCTCATAGCATACACACAGCACCAGAGCCAGGCTCATAGCATAAACACAGCACCAGAGCCAGGCTCATAGCATACACAGCACCAGAGCCAGGCTCATAGCATACACACAGCACCAGAGCCAGGCTCATAGCATACACACAGCACCAGAGCCAAGCTCATAGCATAAACACAGCACCAGAGCCAAGCTCATAGCATAAACACAGCACCAGAGCCAGGCTCATAGCATACACACAGCACCAGAGCCAGGCTCATAGCATACACAGCACCAGAGCCAAGCTCATAGCATACACATCACCAGAGCCAAGCTCATAGCATACACACAGCACCAGAGCCAGGCTCATAGCATACACAGCACCAGAGCCAGGCTCATAGCATACACACAGCACCAGAGCCAGGCTCATAGCATACACACAGCACCAGAGCCAGGCTCATAGCATACACAGCACCAGAGCCAAGCTCATAGCATACACATCACCAGAGCCAAGCTCATAGCATACACACAGCACCAGAGCCAAGCTCATAGCATACACACAGCACCAGAGCCAAGCTCATAGCATACACATCACCAGAGCCAAGCTCATAGCATACACACAGCACCAGAGCCAGGCTCATAGCATACACAGCACCAGAGCCAGGCTCATAGCATACACACAGCACCAGAGCCAGGCTCATAGCATACACACAGCACCAGAGCCAGGCTCATAGCATAAACACAGCACCAGAGCCAAGCTCATAGCATAAACACAGCACCAGAGCCAGGCTCATAGCATACACACAGCACCAGAGCCAGGCTCATAGCATACACACAGCACCAGAGCCAGGCTCATAGCATACACATCACCAGAGCCAGGCTCATAGCATAAACACAGCACCAGAGCCAGGCTCATAGCATACACACAGCACCAGAGCCAGGCTCATAGCATACACAGCACCAGAGCCAAGCTCATAGCATACACAGCACCAGAGCCAGGCTCATAGCATAAACACAGCACCAGAGCCAGGCTCATAGCATAAACACAGCACCAGAGCCAGGCTCATAGCATAAACACAGCACCAGAGCCAGGCTCATAGCATAAACACAGCACCAGAGCCAGGCTCATAGCATAAGCACAGCACCAGAGCCAGGCTCATAACATAAACCCAGCACCAGAGCCAAGCTCATAGCATAAACCCAGCACCAGAGCCAAGCTCATAGCATAAACTCAGCACCAGAGCCAAGCTCATAGCATAAACCCAGCACCAGAGCCAAGCTCATAGCATAAACCCAGCACCAGAGCCAGGCCCATAGCATAAACACAGCACCAGAGCCAAGCTCATAGCAGAAACACAGCACCAGAGCCAAGCTCATAGCATAAACCCAGCACCAGAGCCAAGCTCATAGCATAAACCCAGCACCAGAGCCAAGCTCATAGCATAAACCCAGCACCAGAGCCAGGCCCATAGCATAAACACAGCACCAGAGCCAGGCTCATAGCAGAAACACAGCACTAGAGCCAGGCTCATAGCATAAACGCAGCACCAGAGCCAGGCTCATAACATAAATGCAGCACCAGAGCCAGGCTCATAATAGAAACACAGCACAAGAGCCAAGCTCAAAACATAAATACCATTCCAGAGCCAAGCTCGTACCATAAATACCCCCCCCCCCCCCCCAAGCCAAGCTCGTAACATAAATACAGCACAAGCTTGGCTCTGATAACATAAATACAGCACCAGAGCCAAGCTTGTAACAGAAATACAGCACCAGGGCCAAGCTCGTAATATAAATACAGCACCAGAGCCAAGCTCAAAACATAAATACCATTCCAGAGCCAAGCTTGTAACATAAATATGTCCCAACAGCCAAGCTCGTAACATAAATACCACTTCAGAACCAAGCTGGTAACATAAATACTGCCCCAGAGCCAAGTTCATAACATAAATACAGCATCAGAGCCAAGCTGGTAACATAAATATGGCCACAAAGCCAAGCTCATAACATGAATGCCCCCCCCCCCCCCCCAGAGCCAAGCACGTAACATAAATAGCACCTCAGAGCCAAGCAGGTAACATAAATACTGCCCCAGAGCCAAGGTCATAACATAAATACAGCTCCAGAGCAAAAGCTTGTAACATAAATACGGCCCCAGAGCAAAAGCTCGTAACATAAATACAGCATCAGAGCCAAGCTCCTAACATAAATGCGGCCCCAGTGTCAAGCTCGTAACATAACTACAGTCCTGACTAAAGTAATTGTGTGACAGCAGTGACTCGGGACATCAGAGGGGAGGAGTCAAGAGGAGGATGACTCATATAGCTCCATGTAGAGGAAGAAGATCATCTGGTGGAGCGAAGGATCCTCTAACACGGAGCGAATGACGAACGCCTTGTTTGCTTTCCACATGCAGATAACGGCTTACATTTTTTTTGCTGTTTTTCTTAGTTCGATCCATCGTCGCTCTGCGCTACGTGACGAACAATGGGGCAGATTTAGGAGAAGTGTCCTGTCGCCTGCAGCAGCCAATCACAGCGCAGCTGTCACTTGACCACAGTAGAATATACAATGGACGCTGTGCTGTGATTGGCTGCTGCAGGCGACTTTTCCTTTCAGACAGTTTCATAAATCTTCGCAATGATTTTTCTGTCTGCACAAAATGAACGCTGAACACTAAGCGACGGAATCATCGCTCACGCCCAATCGGCAGCCGCGTTTACGCTGGATGATTTCCAGTCATTTTCGCACGATTCTACCATTATTTGAAGAATAATTTAAGTGGCGCGATGGCCTCCGTGCTCCCTGCAGGCACCCGTGTGGCCGCTCGGGCCGCACTTAGCTAATGCCGGCCGCGCCCCGAGTCATACAGCACGGTGACAAGTCGTATTGCTGCACGCTACACGGGCGCGGCTGAGGATGGTCAGCGTGATTCTGGGAACAGGTAGTGACAGCGCAGTCAGAGACGCCCCCGGAGGCGCTGGACATCACATAAACTCATCACTTTATAGTCCGGGTCACCATGGATGCAGCCATACCAAAGACGTGTGCTTGTGGTTCGCCAAACGCCTAGCCGGACTACAATTTACTCGATTGTCGCCTGCCCTGACCCTCCTCCTGCCTCTCGGGAGTGCAAGAACATCGCCTGTCCTGACTAGTACTGGGCTGTGGGGCCTCTGACCATCCCTCATAAAAAAGGGGTTAAAGAGTGAAAACCAGGGGTGTAGCCCAAAGCAGGGGTGCGCTGGGTCCGGGTCCGCTGGGTCCGGGTCCGCTGGGTCCGGGTGCGCTGGGTCCGGGTGCGCTGGGTCCGGGTGCGCTGGGTGCGGGTGCGCTGCGTGGTCACTTCCATCTCCCCAATATCACTAAAATACAAATATAAAAGTGACAGAAAAATAAAACCCCCGATAACGGAAAAAAAAACAAGAGAGAAAAGCGCTGCAGCTTCCAGACCCGCGAGAACTCAACCACATTTAATTTGCTGATACAACGGTCCGGCACGTTCTTGACTTCCGTTTTTGTCCTTCCTGTGTGGATATTATGGCGGTTACATACTACATGATAGCACTGCCTGGGATGAGGTCTCCAGCGCCTCCCGCCTCGCCCTTGCTTCTATTTCAGTGATGTAGTGCTGGCAGAGGTTCAGGGGTGAGGGTGTTACCCCATTACGGTTCCACATAGACACAGGCTGGATTACAGATAGTCTTATCAGAGGCAAATAGCTGCTTCAATGACATATTCACAGTCACACCGTGCTCCAAAATTCTTATAATACGCCATGTACTACTGAGAACCCCCTCCCCCACCCGTCCATCTCCCGGTATCTGCTGACCCAGCACTAAGAAATAAGCTTCCCTATATCTAGTCACACAGATATGGTATACAGCAGGGCCGGGGGTTATTCACTATTCTCTCTGCACGTGTGACTGGTAATTGTCCCCACACATGCTGGGATGACGTTGCCACCGTCCCCCCTGAGCATCCTCACATGATGATAGAACACAGAAGAAACCCAAAGAGACGGAGATAAGCGGCTGCCAAATAATTCTGATGACACTGATCTCCTGTAAGGACAAAGTGCGCCAAAGTCAACACGTCAAATCTGCTTCCCCCCCCCCCCCCCAAGAACTGACCCCAGGGGACAGGAGGGCGTCTCGCACTATTGTGTATCTGAGTCTGTCCTGTGTCCCACCCGAGACCCTTACTGCGGGACCCCACTACAAGATGGCGCAGAGGCGAACACACAGTGGGGTCCGCAGGCTCAGGTTTCTGCTATAACCCCCAACATATCAAGTTAGCAGCTGCCGGCAGAGACGCCGCCGCCGTCTTAGCAGCTCCCGGCAGAGACGCCGCCGCCGTCTTAGCAGCTCCCGGCAGAGACGCCGCCGCCGTCTTAGCAGCTCCCGGCAGAGACGCCGCCGCCGTCTTAGCAGCTCCCGGCAGAGACGCCGCCGCCGTCTTAGCAGCTCCCGGCAGAGACGCCGCCGCCGTCTTAGCAGCTCCCGGCAGAGACGCCGCCGCCGTCTTAGCAGCTCCCGGCAGAGACGCCGCCGCCGTCTTAGCAGCTCCCGGCAGAGACGCCGCCGCCGTCTTAGCAGCTCCCGGCAGAGACGCCGCCGCCGTCTTAGCAGCTCCCGGCAGAGACGCCGCCGCCGTCTTAGCAGCTCCCGGCAGAGACGCCGCCGCCGTCTTAGCAGCTCCCGGCAGAGACGCCGCCGCCGTCTTAGCAGCTCCCGGCAGAGACGCCGCCGCCGTCTTAGCAGCTCCCGGCAGAGACGCCGCCGCCGTCTTAGCAGCTCCCGGCAGAGACGCCGCCGCCGTCTTAGCAGCTCCCGGCAGAGACGCCGCCGCCGTCTTAGCAGCTCCCCGCAGAGACGCCGCCGTCTTAGCAGCTCCCCGCAGAGACGCCGCCGTCTTAGCAGCTCCCCGCAGAGACGCCGCCGTCTTAGCAGCTCCCCGCAGAGACGCCGCCGTCTTAGCAGCTCCCCGCAGAGACGCCGCCGTCTTAGCAGCTCCCGGCAGAGACGCCGCCGTCTTAGCAGCTCCCGGCAGAGACGCCGCCGTCTTAGCAGCTCCCGGCAGAGACGCCGCCGTCTTAGCAGCTCCCCGCAGAGACGCCGCCGTGTTAGCAGCTGCCAGCAGAGACCATGCCGTGTTAGCAGCTGCCAGCAGAGACCATGCCGTGTTAGCAGCTGCCAGCAGAGACCCCGTCGTGTTAGCAGCTGCCAGCAGAGACCCCGTCGTGTTAGCAGCTGCCAGCAGAGACCCCGCCGTGTTAGCAGCTGCCAGCAGAGACCCCGCCGTGTTAGCAGCTGCCAGCAGAGACCCCGCCGTGTTAGCAGCTGCCAGCAGAGACGCCGCCGTGTTAGCAGCTGCCAGCAGAGACGCCGCCGTGTTAGCAGCTGCCAGTGCCTGCAGATCACTAGTCTACTTTGCACTTTTCGGATGCCTCTGGACTGAGGTGGATAAGTTGTGGCACATCTTCTGGATGCCATGATTGATTTTATATTTGCCTGGTTGGGAGGGACCTCTGCTGGGCGGGTTCTACATGTGCGAAACTCAGATATGTCACATGTCTCTATTAAACTCTGCAGGTCATGATATGGAATCATTGCGAAAGATATTCCACGCAGCGGTGAGTTGACTCTCTATATGTCACCCGTGTATGTAATGACCGCCATCATTGGGGCCATGGTACCTATTTGTATGTTATATATGATACATATATGTAATGACCCCCCTTGTGACTGGTACCATGTTACGTATTACTTGTATATTACATGTGCCCATATATTGCTCTATTTGTGATACATGTATGTAATGACATCCCCCTACACACAGACATCACTGGGGCCATGCTACTAATTACATGTATGTTGTATGTGTCCTTGTCCTGCTCTATATATGATCCATGTCTGTAGTAACCCCATCACTGGGGCCATGCTACTAATTACATGTATGCTGTATGTGTCCGTGTCCTGCACTATATATGATCCATGTATGTAGTAACCCCATCACTGGGGCCATGTTACTAATTACATGTATGTTGTATGTGTCCTGCACTATATATGATCCATGTATGTAGTAACCCCATCACTGGGGCCATGTTACTAATTACATGTATGTTGTATGTGTCCTGCACTATATATGATCCATGTATGTAGTAACCCCATCACTGGGGCCATGTTACTAATTACATGTATGTTTATGTGTCCTGCACTATATATGATCCATGTATGTAGTAACCCCATCACTGGGGCCATGTTACTAATTACATGTATGTTGTATGTGTCCTGCACTATATATGATCCATGTATGTAGTAACCCCATCACTGGGGCCATGTTACTAATTACATGTATGTTGTATGTGTCCTGCACTATATATGATCCATGTATGTAGTAACCCCATCACTGGGGCCATGTTACTAATTACATGTATGTTGTATGTGTCCTGCACTATATATGATCCATGTATGTAGTAACCCCATCACTGGGGCCATGTTACTAATTACATGTATGTTGTATGTGTCCTGCACTATATATGATCCATGTATGTAGTAACCCCATCACTGGGGCCATGTTACTAATTACATGTATGTTGTATGTGTCCTGCACTATATATGATCCATGTATGTAGTAACCCCATCACTGGGGCCATGTTACTAATTACATGTATGTTGTATGTGTCCTGCACTATATATGATCCATGTATGTAGTAACCCCATCACTGGGGCCATGTTACTAATTACATGTATGTTGTATGTGTCCTGCACTATATATGATCCATGTATGTAGTAACCCCATCACTGGGGCCATGTTACTAATTACATGTATGTTGTATGTGTCCTGCACTATATATGATCCATGTATGTAGTAACCCCATCACTGGGGCCATGTTACTAATTACATGTATGTTGTATGTGTCCTGCACTATATATGATCCATGTATGTAGTAACCCCATCACTGGGGCCATGTTACTAATTACATGTATGTTGTATGTGTCCTGCACTATATATGATCCATGTATGTAGTAACCCCATCACTGGGGCCATGCTACTAATTACATGTATGTTGTATGTGTCCTTGTCCTGCTCTATATATGATCCATGTATGTAGTAACCCCATCACTGGGGCCATGTTACTAATTACATGTATGTTTGTGTCCTGCACTATATATGATCCATGTATGTAGTAACCCCATCAATGGGGCCATGTTACTAATTACATGTATGTTGTATGTGTCCTGCACTATATATGATCCATGTATGTAGTAACCCCATCACTGGGGCCATGTTACTAATTACATGTATGTTGTATGTGTCCTGCACTATATATGATCCATGTATGTAGTAACCCCATCACTGGGGCCATGTTACTAATTACATGTATGTTGTATGTGTCCTGCACTATATATGATCCATGTATGTAGTAACCCCATCACTGGGGCCATGTTACTAATTACATGTATGTTGTATGTGTCCTGCACTATATATGATCCATGTATGTAGTAACCCCATCAATGGGGCCATGTTACTAATTACATGTATGTTGTATGTGTCCTGCACTATATATGATCCATGTATGTAGTAACCCCATCACTGGGGCCATGCTACTAATTACATGTATGTTGTATGTGTTCTGCACTATATATGATTCATGTATGTAGTAACCCCATCACTGGGGCCATGTTACTAATTACATGTATGTTTATGTGTCCTGCACTATATATGATCCATGTATGTAGTAACCCCATCACTGGGGCCATGTTACTAATTACATGTATGTTGTATGTGTCCTGCACTATATATGATCCATGTATGTAGTAACCCCATCACTGGGGCCATGTTACTAATTACATGTATGTTGTATGTGTCCTGCACTATATATGATCCATGTATGTAGTAACCCCATCACTGGGGCCATGTTACTAATTACATGTATGTTGTATGTGTCCTGCACTATATATGATCCATGTATGTAGTAACCCCATCACTGGGGCCATGTTACTAATTACATGTATGTTTATGTGTCCTGCACTATATATGATCCATGTATGTAGTAACCCCATCACTGGGGCCATGTTACTAATTACATGTATGTTGTATGTGTCCTGCACTATATATGATCCATGTATGTAGTAACCCCATCACTGGGGCCATGTTACTAATTACATGTATGTTGTATGTGTCCTGCACTATATATGATCCATGTATGTAGTAACCCCATCACTGGGGCCATGTTACTAATTACATGTATGTTGTATGTGTCCTGCACTATATATGATCCATGTATGTAGTAACCCCATCACTGGGGCCATGTTACTAATTACATGTATGTTGTATGTGTCCTGCACTATATATGATCCCTGTATGTAGTAACCCCATCACTGGGGCCATGTTACTAATTACATGTATGTTGTATGTGTCCTGCACTATATATGATCCATGTATGTAGTAACCCCATCACTGGGGCCATGCTACTAATTACATGTATGTTGTCTGTGTCCTTGTCCTGCTCTATATATGATCCATGTATGTAGTAACCCCATCACTGGGGCCATGTTACTAATTACATGTATGTTTATGTGTCCTGCACTATATATGATCCATGTATGTAGTAACCGCATCACTGGGGCCATGCTACTAATTACATGTATGTTGTATGTGTCCTGCACTATATATGATCCATGTATGTAGTAACCCCATCACTGGGGCCATGTTACTAATTACATGTATGTTTATGTGTCCTGCACTATATATGATCCATGTATGTAGTAACCCCATCACTGGGGCCATGTTACTAATTACATGTATGTTGTATGTGTCCTGCACTATATATGATCCATGTATGTAGTAACCCCATCACTGGGGCCATGTTACTAATTACATGTATGTTGTATGTGTCCTGCACTATATATGATCCATGTATGTAGTAACCCCATCACTGGGGCCATGTTACTAATTACATGTATGTTGTATGTGTCCTGCACTATATATGATCCATGTATGTAGTAACCCCATCACTGGGGCCATGCTACTAATTACATGTATGTTGTATGTGTCCTGCACTATATATGATCCATGTATGTAGTAACCCCATCACTGGTCGGGGGTGTGGATAGCTTTGCACTGCTCTGATGGTATATAATGTTGGTGACTTGCATCGTCCTTCACAGATGCCATCCCAGTCATATTCCATCTATCGTGGAGTCGAGGAGGACGACGAGGCTGAGCTCCATATTGAGGAAGCTCCACGTGAGGAACGCAAGTCCCATCCACAGTGCTCTTCATGCCAGATCTCACCGCAGTACCAAAGAGTCCTCATCGCCATCACCGTGGTGGCCTGTGTCGGTCAGTGACTATATTCTGTGAAGAGAGACATCTACATGGTAACATAGTATATGAGGCTGAGAAAAGCCTTCCCACCATCCAGTCCCGCCTATTACCCCCAATGCAAAAAAAACTATTGGATAGAATCCAATTTTCAGCATTTTAGAGGAAAAAGTTTCTCCCCAACTCCAATCTGGTAATCAGAATAATCCCCGGATCACCGATCCTCCTGCATAATCAGTGATGTAACATGTAATATTGTAACACTAAGGACAGACGGACAGAACCTCTTATACTCTTATATCAGATCACCATCTACGCGTCCTCAGGAAACAGTTCCATAATCCCACTGCTCTTACAGTAAAGACCCCCTTCAATAATAGATAATGGAAGAGACCTCTGTACTGTCCCCTGATATATCTATACATAGTTAATAGAGCGCCCCCTTGTTACAGTCCTGGGTATAATAGATGCTAGGAGAGATCTCTGTACTGACACCTGATATCGATACATAGTTATTAGAGTGCCCCCTTGTTACACTCCTGGGTATAATAGCTGATGGGAGAGATCTCTGTACTGACTCCTGATATATTATACATAGTTATTAGAGCGCCCCCTTGTTACAGTCCTGGGTATAATAGATGCTAGGAGAGATCTCTGTACTGACCCCTGATATATGATACATAGTTATTAGAGCGCCCCCTTGTTACAGTCCTGGGTATAATAGATGATGGGAGAGATCTCTGTACTGACCCCTGATATATGATACATAGTTATTAGAGCGCCCCCTTGTTACAGTCCTGGGTATAATAGATGATGGGAGGGATCTCTGTACTGACCCCTGATATATCTATACATAGTTATTAGAGCGCCCCCTTGTTACAGTCCTGGGTATAATAGATGATGGGAGGGATCTCTGTACTGACCTCTGATATATCTATACATAGTTATTAGAGCGCCCCCTTGTTACAGTCCTGGGTATAATAGATGATGGTAGAGATCTCTGTACTGACCCCTGATATATCTATACATAGTTATTAGAGCGCCCCCTTATTACAGTCCTGGGTATAATAGATGATGGTAGAGATCTCTGTACTGACCCCTGATATATCTATACATAGTTATTAGAGCGCCCCCTTATTACAGTCCTGGGTATAATAGATGATGGAAGAGATCTCTGTACTGCCCCCTGATATATTATACACAGTTATTAAAGCACCCCCTTGTTACACTCCTGGGTATAATAGAAGATGGGAGAGATCTCTGTACTGACCCCTGATATATCTATACATAGTTATTAGAGCGCCCCCTTGTTACACTCCTGGGTATAATAGAAGATGGGAGAGATCTATGTACTGACCCCTGATATATCTATACATAGTTATTAGAGCGCCCCCTTGTTACAGTGCTGGGTATGATAGATGATGGGAGAGATCTCTGTACTGACCCCTGATATATCTATACATAGTTATTAGAGCACCCCTTGTTACAGTCCCGGGTATAATAGATGATGGGAGAGATCTCTGTACTGACCCCTGATATATCTATACATAGTTATTAGAGCGCCCCCTTGTTACACTCCTGGGTATAATAGAAGATGGGAGAGATCTATGTACTGACCCCTGATATATCTATACATAGTTATTAGAGCGCCCCCTTGTTACAGTGCTGGGTATGATAGATGATGGGAGAGATCTCTGTACTGACCCCTGATATATCTATACATAGTTATTAGAGCACCCCCGTGTTACAGTCCTGGGTATAATAGATGATGGGAGAGATCTCTGTACTGTCCCCTGATATATTATACATAGTTATTAGAGCGCCCCCTTGTTACAGTCCTGGGAATATTAGATGATGGGAGAGATCTCTCTACTGACCCCTGATATCTATACAAAGTTATTAGAGCGCCCCCTTGTTGCAGTCCTGGGTATAATACATGATAGAGAGGTCTGTACTGACCCCTGATATATTATACATAGTTATTAGAGTGCCCCCTTATTACAGTCCTGGGTATAATAGATGATGGGAGAGATCTCTGTATGGACCCCTAATATACATAGTTATTAGAGCGCCCCCTTGTTACAGTCCTGGGTATAATAGATGATTGGAGAGTTCTCTGTATTGACCCCTGATATATCTATACATAGTTATTAGAGCGCCCCCTTGTTACAGTCCTGGGTATAATAGATGATGGGAGAGTTCTCTGTATTGACCCCTGATATATCTATACATAGTTATTAGAGTGCCCCATTGTTACAGTCCTGGGTATAATAGATGATGAGAGAGATCTCTATAGTGACCCTGATATATCTATACATAATTATTAGAGCGCCCCATGTTACAGTCCTGGGTATAATAGATGATGCTGGAGATCTCTGTACTGACCCCTGATATATCTATATATAGTTATTAGAGCGCCCCCTTGCTACAGTCCTGGGTATAATAGATGATGAGAGAGATCTCTATACTGACCTCTGATATATCTCTACATAGTTATTAGAGCGCCCCCTTGTTACAGTCCTGGTATAATAGATGATGGGAGAGATCTCTGTACTGACTCCTGATATATCTATACATAGTTATTAGAGCGCCCCCTTGTTACAGTCCTGGGTATAATAGATGATGGGAGAGATCTCTGTACTGACCCCTGATGTATCTATACATAGTTATTAAAGCGTACCCTTGTTACAGTCCTGGGTATAATAGCTGATGGGAGAGATCTCTGTACTGACCCCTGATATATAATACATAGTTATTAGTGTGCCCCCTTGTCACAGTCCTGGGTATAATAGATGATGGGAGAGATCTCTGTACTGACCCCTGATATATCTATACATAATTATTAGAGCGCCCTCTTGTTACAGTCCTCGGTATAATAGATGATGGGAGGGATCTCTGTACTGACCCCTGATATATCTATACATAGTTATTAGAGCGCCCCCTTATTACAGTCCTCGGTATAATAGATGATGGGAGGGATCTCTGTACTGACCCCTGATATATCTATATATAGTTATTAGAGCGCCCCCTTGCTACAGTCCTGGGTATAATAGATGATGGGAGAGATCTCTGTACTGACCCCGAATATACATAGTTATTAGAGCGCCCCCTTGTTACATTCCTGGGTATAATAGATGATGGGAGAGATCTCTGTACTGACCCCTGATGTATCTATACATAGTTATTAGAGCACCCCCTTGTTACAGTCCTGGGTATAATAGCTGATGGGAGAGATCTCTGTACTGACCCCTGATATATTATACATAGTTATTAGTGTGCCCCCTTGTCACAGTCCTGGGTATAATAGATGATGGGAGAGATCTCTGTACTGACCTCTGATATATTATACATAGCTATTAGAGCGCCCCCTTGTTACAGTCCTGGGTATAATAGATGATTGGAGAGATCTCTGTACTGACCTCTGATATATCTATACATAAGTATTAGAGCACTCCCTTGTTACAGTCCTGGGTATAATAGATGATGAGAGAGATCTCTGTACTGACCCCTGATATATCTCTACATAGTTATTAGAGCGCCCCCTTGTTACAGTCCTGGGTATAATAGATGATGGGAGAGATCTCTGTACTGACCCCTGATATATCTATAAATAATTATTAGAGCGCCCCCTTGTTACAGTCCTGGGTATAATAGATGATGGGAGAGATCTCTGTACTGTACCCTGATATATTATACATAGCTATTAGAGCGCCACCTTGTTACAGTGCTGAGTATAATAGATGATAGGAAAGATCTCTGTACTGACCCCTGATATATCTATACATAATTATTAGAGTGCCCCCTTGTTACATTCCTGGGTATAATATATGATGGGAGAGATCTCTGTACTGACCCTTGATATATGTATATATACTTATTAGAGCGCCCCCTTGTTACAGTTCTGGGTATAATAGTTGATGGCAGAGATCTCTGTACTGACCCCTGATATATTACACATAGTAATTAAAGCATTCCCTTGTTACAGTCCTCGGTATAATACATGATGGGAGAGATCTCTGTACTGACCCCTGATATATCAATACATAGTTATTAGAGCGCCCCCTTGTTACAGTCCTGGGTATAATAGATGATAGGAGAGATCTCTGTACTGACCCCTGATGTATCTATACATACCTATTAGAGCACCCCCTTGTTACAGTCCTGGGTATAATAGCTGATTAGAGAGACCTCTATACTGACCCCGGATGTATCTATACATAGTTATTAGAGCGCCCCCTTATTACAGTCCTGGGTATAATAGATAATGGGAGAGATCTCTGTACTGACCCCTGATGTATCTATACATAGTTATTAGAGCGCCCCTTTGCTACAGTCCTGGGTATAATGGATGATGGGAGAGATCTCTGTACTGACCCCTGATATATCTATACATAGTTATTAGAGCGCCCCCTTGTTACAGTCCTGAGTATAATAGATGATAGGAGAGATCTCTGCACTGACCCCTGATATATCTATACATAGTTATTAGAGCGCCCCCTTGTTACAGGCCTGGGTATAATAGATGATGGGAGAGATCTCTGTACTGACCCCTGATATATCTATACATAATTATTAGAGTGCCCCCTTGTTACATCCTGGGTATAATATATGATGGCAGAGATCTCTGTACTGACCCCTGATATATTATACATAGTTATTAAAGCGTACCCTTGTTACAGTCCTTGGTATAATAGATGATGGGAGAGTTCTCTGTATTGACCCCTGATGTATCTATACATAGTTATTAGTGTGCCCTCTTGTCACAGTCCTGGGTATAATAGATGATGGGAGAGATCTCTGTACTGACCTCTGATATATTATACATAGCTATTAGAGCGCCCCCTTGTTACAGTCCTGGGTATAATAGATGATTGGAGAGATCTCTGTACTGACCCCTGATATATCCATACATAGGTATTAGAGCACTCCCTTGTTACAGTCCTGGGTATAATAGATGATGAGAGAGATCTCTATACTGACCTCTGATATATCTATAAATAATTATTAGAGCGCCCCCTTGTTACAGTCCTGGGTATAATAGATGATGGGAGAGATCTCTGTACTGTACACTGATATATTATACATAGCTATTAGAGCGCCACCTCGTTACAGTGCTGAGTATAATAGATGATGGGAGAGATCTCTGTACTGACCCTTGATATATGTATATATACTTATTAGAGCGCCCCCTTGTTACAGTCCTCGGTATAATAGATGATGGGAGAGATCTCTGTACTGTCCCCTGATATGTTATACATAGTTATTAGGGTGCCCCCTTGTTACAGTCCTGGGTATAATAGATGATAGGAGAGATCTCTGTACTGACCCCTGATGTATTTTACATAGTTATTAGAGCGCCCCCTTGTTACAGTCCTGGGTATAATAGCTGATGGGAGAGATCTCTGTACTGACCCCTGATATATCTATACATAATTATTAGAGTGCCCCCTTGTTACATCCTGGGTATAATATATGATGGCAGAGATCTCTGTACTGACCCCTGATATATTATACATAGTTATTAAAGCATTCCCTTGTTACAGTCCTGGGTATAATAGATGATGGGAGAGATCTCTGTACTGACCCCTGATATATTATACATAGTTATTAGAGCGCCCCCTTGTTACAGTCCTGGGTATAATAGATGATGGGAGAGATCTCTGTACTGACCCCTGATATATTATACATAGTTATTAGAGCGCCCCCTTGTTACAGTCCTGGGTATAATAGATGATAGAAGAGATCTCTGTACTGACTCCTGATATATCTATACATAGTTACTAGAGCACACCCTTGTTACAGTCCTAGGTATAATAGATGATGGGAGAGATCTCTGTACTGACCTCTGATATATCTATACATAGTTATTAGAGCGCCCCCTTGTTACAGGCCTGGGTATAATAGATGATGGGAGAAATCTCTGTACTGACCCCTGATGTATCTATACATAGTTATTAGAGCGATCCTGTTACGGCACTCTGCCCCCCGAGCGCCACATGGGGTGCCCTGATCTTCCCGCACCCCACTGTCCCTGCCTACTTGCCTCGGCCCTGGATAACCCCAGGCGGACAACTGGACGGCGGTCCCTGCCCTGGCTAGGGACCTGGCGACTGACAGAAGCAAGCTACCTAATGGGGGGGAACAGAGTGCTGACAGGGGAGGCAGATGGATCAGACCAACAAAACTTACAAGCCTGGAGTTGGAGCTCACAGGCAAACTGGCAGGGTGCTGGATAGCAACTAGTACTGACTGGGCCAGACTAGATTAGAGGCAAACAGAACCAACAAAAACAGACTGAGTAACAGGGAACCAGAGGGAGCTGACCGACAACTAGGGACTGACTGAGTAGAACCGCAGACAGACTGGCTAGGTGCATGCAGAACCAATAACTGGCAGTGAGCTCACTTCACTGCCAGTCTTTTAACCACAAGGTTCCGCCCAGGGGCGGAGAGTGGGAGGAGGCAACTCCACCCACTGCTGTATAAGAAGAACGGAGGAGGGCGGGCGGCACCCTACGGGCGGACACGCCCATGCTGCCACCCACCGGCCGCCCCAAGCTGCTGGGATAACCTCGACACAGGGCTCCAGGCCGCCGAAGCCGACGCGCGCCGACCGCGGGACCCCGTGCCGCGCTGTATGGTAACAGCCCCCTTGTTACACTCCTGGGTATAATAGCTAATGGGAGAGATCTCTGTACTGACCCCGATATACATAGTTATTAGAGCGCCCCCTTGCTACAGTCCTGGGTATAATAGATGATGGGAGGGATCTCTGTACTGTCCCCTGATATATCTATACATAGTTATTAGAGCGCCCCCTTGTTACAGTCCTGGGTATAATAGATGATAGGAGAGATCTCTGTACTGACCCTGATATATCTATACATAGTTATTAGAGCGCCCCCTTGTTACAGTCCTGGGTATAATAGATGATGGGGGAGATCTCTGTACTGACCCCTGATATATTATACATAGTTATTAGAGCGCCCCCTTGTTACAGTCCTGGGTATAATAGATGATGGTAGAGATCTCTGTACTGACCCCGGATATATTATACATAGTTATTAGAGCGCCCCCTTGTTACAGTCCTGGGTATAATAGATGATGGTAGAGATCTCTGTACTGACCCCTGATATATCTATACATAGTTATTAGAGCGCCCCCTTGTTACAGTCCTGGGTATAATAGATGATGGGAGAGATCTCTGTACTGACCCCTGATATATCTATATATAGTTATTAGAGCGCCCTATTGTTACAGTCCTGGGTATAATAGATGATGGGGGAGATCTCTGTACTGACCCCTGATATATCTATACATAGTTATTAGAGCGCCCCCTTGTTACAGTCCTGGGTATAATAGGTGATGGGAGAGATCTCTGTACTGACCCCGGATATACATAGTTATTAGAGCGCCCCCTTGTTACATTCCTGGGTATAATAGATGATGGGAGAGATCTCTGTACCGACCACTGATATATCTATACATAATTATTAGAGCGCCCCCTTGTTACAGTCCTCGGTATAATAGATGATGGGAGAGATCTCTGTACTGACCCCTGATATATCTATACATAGTTATTAGAGCGCCCCCTTGTTACAGTCCTCGGTATAATAGATGATGGGAGGGATCTCTGTACTGACCCCTAATATATCTATACATAGTTATTATAGCGCCCCCTTGTTACAGTCCTGGGTATAATAGATGATGGGAGAGATCTCTGTACTGATCCCTGATATATCTATACATAGTTATTAGAGCGCCCCCTTGTTACAGTCCTGGGTATAATAGATGATGGGAGAGATCTCTGTACTGATCCCTGATATATCTATACATAGTTATTAGAGCGCCCCCTTGTTACATTCCTGGGTATAATAGATGATGGGAGAGATCTCTGTACCGACCCCTGATATATCTATACATAGTTATTAGAGCGCCCCCTTGTTACAGTCCTCGGTATAATAGATGATGGGAGGGATCTCTGTACTGACCCCTGATATCTATACATAGTTATTAGCACACCTCCTTGTTACAGTCCTGGGTATAATAGATGATGGGAGAGATCCCTGTACTGACCCCCTGATATATTATACATAGTTATTAGAGCGCCCCCTTGTTACAGTCCTGGGTATAATAGATGATGGGAGAGATCTCTGTACTGATCCCTGATATATCTATACATAGTTATTAGAGCGCCCCCTTGTTACATTCCTGGGTATAATAGATGATGGGAGAGATCTCTGTACCGACCCCTGATATATCTATACATAATTATTAGAGCGCCCCCTTGTTACAGTCCTCGGTATAATAGATGATGGGAGGGATCTCTGTACTGACCCCTGATATATCTATATATAGTTATTAGAGCGCCCCCTTGTTACAGTCCTGGGTATAATAGATGATGGGAGAGATGTCTGTACTGATCCCTGATATATTATGCATAGTTATTAGAGCGCCCTCTTGTTACAGTCCTGGGTATAATAGATGATGGGAGAGATCTCTGTACTGACCCCTGATATATCTATACATAGTTATTAAAATGCCCCCTTGTTACAGTCCTGGGTGTAATAGATGATGGAGAGATCTCTGTACTGACCTCTGATATATTATACATAGTTATTAGAGCGTTCCCTTGTTACAGTCCTGGGTATAATAGATGATGGGAGAGATCTCTGTACTGACCCCTGATATATTATACATAGTTATTAGAGCGTTCCCTTGTTACAGTCCTGGGTATAATAGATGATGGGAGAGATCTCTGTACTGACCCCTGATATATTATACATAGTTATTAGAGCGCCCCCTTGTTACAGTCCTGGGTATAATAGATGATAGAAGAGATCTCTGTACTGACTCCTGATATATCTATACATAGTTACTAGAGCACACCCTTGTTACAGTCCTAGGTATAATAGATGATGGGAGAGATCTCTGTACTGACCTCTGATATATCTATACATAGTTATTAGAGCGCCCCCTTGTTACAGGCCTGGGTATAATAGATGATGGGAGAAATCTCTGTACTGACCCCTGATATATTATACATAGTTATTAGAGTGCCCCCTTGTTACAGTGCTGAGTATAATAGATGATGGGAGAGATCTCTGTACTGACCCTTGATATATGTATATATACTTATTAGAGCGCCCCCTTGTTACAGTCCTCGGTATAATAGATGATGGGAGAGATCTCTGTACTGTCCCCTGATATGTTATACATAGTTATTAGGGTGCCCCCTTGTTACAGTCCTGGGTATAATAGATGATAGGAGAGATCTCTGTACTGACCCCTGATGTATTATACATAGTTATTAGAGCGCCCCCTTGTTACAGTCCTGGGTATAATAGCTGATGGGAGAGATCTCTGTACTGACCCCTGATATATCTATACATAATTATTAGAGTGCCCCCTTGTTACATCCTGGGTATAATATATGATGGCAGAGATCTCTGTACTGACCCCTGATATATTATACATAGTTATTAAAGCATTCCCTTGTTACAGTCCTGGGTATAATAGATGATGGGAGAGATCTCTGTACTGACCCCTGATATATTATACATAGTTATTAGAGCGCCCCCTTGTTACAGTCCTGGGTATAATAGATGATGGGAGAGATCTCTGTACTGACCCCTGATATATCTATATATAGTTATTAGAGCGCCCTATTGTTACAGTCCTGGGTATAATAGATGATGGGGGAGATCTCTGTACTGACCCCTGATATATCTATACATAGTTATTAGAGCGCCCCCTTGTTACAGTCCTGGGTATAATAGGTGATGGGAGAGATCTCTGTACTGACCCCGGATATACATAGTTATTAGAGCGCCCCCTTGTTACATTCCTGGGTATAATAGATGATGGGAGAGATCTCTGTACCGACCACTGATATATCTATACATAATTATTAGAGCGCCCCCTTGTTACAGTCCTCGGTATAATAGATGATGGGAGAGATCTCTGTACTGACCCCTGATATATCTATACATAGTTATTAGAGCGCCCCCTTGTTACAGTCCTCGGTATAATAGATGATGGGAGGGATCTCTGTACTGACCCCTAATATATCTATACATAGTTATTATAGCGCCCCCTTGTTACAGTCCTGGGTATAATAGATGATGGGAGAGATCTCTGTACTGATCCCTGATATATCTATACATAGTTATTAGAGCGCCCCCTTGTTACAGTCCTGGGTATAATAGATGATGGGAGAGATCTCTGTACTGATCCCTGATATATCTATACATAGTTATTAGAGCGCCCCCTTGTTACATTCCTGGGTATAATAGATGATGGGAGAGATCTCTGTACCGACCCCTGATATATCTATACATAATTATTAGAGCGCCCCCTTGTTACAGTCCTCGGTATAATAGATGATGGGAGGGATCTCTGTACTGACCCCTGATATATCTATATATAGTTATTAGAGCGCCCCCTTGTTACAGTCCTGGGTATAATAGATGATGGGAGAGATGTCTGTACTGATCCCTGATATATTATGCATAGTTATTAGAGCGCCCTCTTGTTACAGTCCTGGGTATAATAGATGATGGGAGAGATCTCTGTACTGACCCCTGATATATCTATACATAGTTATTAAAATGCCCCCTTGTTACAGTCCTGGGTGTAATAGATGATGGAGAGATCTCTGTACTGACCTCTGATATATTATACATAGTTATTAGAGCGTTCCCTTGTTACAGTCCTGGGTATAATAGATGATGGGAGAGATCTCTGTACTGACCCCTGATATATTATACATAGTTATTAGAGCGTTCCCTTGTTACAGTCCTGGGTATAATAGATGATGGGAGAGATCTCTGTACTGACCCCTGATATATTATACATAGTTATTAGAGCGCCCCCTTGTTACAGTCCTGGGTATAATAGATGATAGAAGAGATCTCTGTACTGACTCCTGATATATCTATACATAGTTACTAGAGCACACCCTTGTTACAGTCCTAGGTATAATAGATGATGGGAGAGATCTCTGTACTGACCTCTGATATATCTATACATAGTTATTAGGGTGCCCCCTTGTTACAGTCCTGGGTATAATAGATGATAGGAGAGATCTCTGTACTGACCCCTGATGTATTATACATAGTTATTAGAGCGCCCCCTTGTTACAGTCCTGGGTATAATAGCTGATGGGAGAGATCTCTGTACTGACCCCTGATATATCTATACATAATTATTAGAGCGCCCCCTTGTTACAGTCCTGGGTATAATATATGATGGCAGAGATCTCTGTACTGACCCCTGATATATTATACATAGTTATTAAAGCATTCCCTTGTTACAGTCCTGGGTATAATAGATGATGGGAGAGATCTCTGTACTGACCCCTGATATATTATACATAGTTATTAGAGCGCCCCCTTGTTACAGTCCTGGGTATAATAGATGATGGGAGAGATCTCTGTACTGACCCCTGATATATCTATACATAGTTATTAGAGCGCCACCTTGTTACAGTCCTGGGTATAATAGCTGATGGGAGAGATCTCTGTACTGACCCCTGATATATCTATACATAGTTATTAGAGCGCCCCCTTGTTACAGTCCTGGGTATAATAGCTGATGGGAGAGATCTCTGTACTGACCCCTGATATATCTATACATAATTATTAGAGCGCCCCCTTGTTACAGTCCTGGGTATAATATATGATGGCAGAGATCTCTGTACTGACCCCTGATATATTATACATAGTTATTAAAGCATTCCCTTGTTACAGTCCTGGGTATAATAGATGATGGGAGAGATCTCTGTACTGACCCCTGATATATTATACATAGTTATTAGAGCGCCCCCCTGTTACAGTCCTGGGTATAATAGATGATAGAAGAGATCTCTGTACTGACTCCTGATATATCTATACATAGTTACTAGAGCACACCCTTGTTACAGTCCTAGGTATAATAGATGATGGGAGAGATCTCTGTACTGACCTCTGATATATCTATACATAGTTATTAGAGCGCCCCCTTGTTACAGGCCTGGGTATAATAGATGATGGGAGAAATCTCTGTACTGACCCCTGATGTATCTATACATAGTTATTAGAGCGATCCTGTTACGGCACTCTGCCCCCCGAGCGCCACATGGGGTGCCCTGATCTTCCCGCACCCCACTGTCCCTGCCTACTTGCCTCGGCCCTGGATAACCCCAGGCGGACAACTGGACGGCGGTCCCTGCCCTGGCTAGGGACCTGGCGACTGACAGAAGCAAGCTACCTAATGGGGGGAACAGAGTGCTGACAGGGGAGGCAGATGGATCAGACCAACAAAACTTACAAGGCTGGAGATGGAGCTCACAGGCAAACTGGCAGGGTGCTGGATAGCAACTAGTACTGACTGGGCCAGACTAGATTAGAGGCAAACAGAACCAACAAAAACAGACTGAGTAACAGGGAACCAGAGGGAGCTGACCGACAACTAGGGACTGACTGAGTAGAACCGCAGACAGACTGGCTAGGTGCATGCAGAACCAATAACTGGCAGTGAGCTCACTTCACTGCCAGTCTTTTAACCACAAGGTTCCGCCCAGGGGCGGAGAGTGGGAGGAGGCAACTCCACCCACTGCTGTATAAGAAGAACGGAGGAGGGCGGGCGGCACCCTACGGGCGGACACGCCCACGCCGCCGCCCACCGGCCGCCCCAAGCTGCTGGGATAACCTCGACACAGGGCTCCAGGCCGCCGAAGCCGACGCGCGCCGACCGCGGGACCCCGTGCCGCGCTGTATGGTAACAGCCCCCTTGTTACACTCCTGGGTATAATAGCTAATGGGAGAGATCTCTGTACTGACCCCGATATACATAGTTATTAGAGCGCCCCCTTGCTACAGTCCTGGGTATAATAGATGATGGTAGAGATCTCTGTACTGACCCCTGATATATCTATACATAGTTATTAGAGTGCCCCCTTGTTACAGTCCTGGGTATAATAGATGATGGGAGAGATCTCTGTACTGACCCCTGATATATCTATACATAGTTATTAGAGCGCCCTATTGTTACAGTCCTGGGTATAATAGATGATGGGGGAGATCTCTGTACTGACCCCTGATATATCTATATATAGTTATTAGAGCGCCCTATTGTTACAGTCCTGGGTATAATAGATGATGGGGGAGATCTCTGTACTGACCCCTGATATATCTATACATAGTTATTAGAGCGCCCCCTTGTTACAGTCCTGGGTATAATAGGTGATGGGAGAGATCTCTGTACTGACCCCGGATATACATAGTTATTAGAGCGCCCCCTTGTTACATTCCTGGGTATAATAGATGATGGGAGAGATCTCTGTACCGACCACTGATATATCTATACATAATTATTAGAGCGCCCCCTTGTTACAGTCCTCGGTATAATAGATGATGGGAGAGATCTCTGTACTGACCCCTGATATATCTATACATAGTTATTAGAGCGCCCCCTTGTTACAGTCCTCGGTATAATAGATGATGGGAGGGATCTCTGTACTGACCCCTGATATATCTATACATAGTTATTAGAGCGCCCCCTTGTTACAGTCCTGGGTATAATAGATGATGGGAGAGATCTCTGTACCGACCCCTGATATATCTATACATAATTATTAGAGCGCCCCCTTGTTACAGTCCTCGGTATAATAGATGATGGGAGAGATCTCTGTACTGACCCCTGATATATCTATACATAGTTATTAGAGCGCCCCCTTGTTACATTCCTGGGTATAATAGATGATGGGAGAGATCTCTGTACCGACCCCTGATATATCTATACATAATTATTAGAGCGCCCCCTTGTTACAGTCCTCGGTATAATAGATGATGGGAGGGATCTCTGTACTGACCCCTGATATATCTATATATAGTTATTAGAGCGCCCCCTTGTTACAGTCCTGGGTATAATAGATGATGGGAGAGATGTCTGTACTGATCCCTGATATATTATGGATAGTTATTAGAGCGCCCCCTTGTTACAGTCCTGGGTATAATAGATGATGGGAGAGATCTCTGTACTGACCCCTGATATATTATATATAGTTATTAGAGCGCCCTCTTGTTACAGTCCTGGGTATAATAGATGATGGGAGAGATCTCTGTACTGACCCCTGATATATCTATACATAGTTATTAAAATGCCCCCTTGTTACAGTCCTGGGTGTAATAGATGATGGAGAGATCTCTGTACTGACCTCTGATATATTATACATAGTTATTAGAGCGTTCCCTTGTTACAGTCCTGGGTATAATAGATGATGGGAGAGATCTCTGTACTGACCCCTGATATATTATACATAGTTATTAGAGCGTTCCCTTGTTACAGTCCTGGGTATAATAGATGATGGGAGAGATCTCTGTACTGACCCCTGATATATCTATACATAGTTATTAGAGCGCCCCCTTGTTACAGTCCTGCGTATAATAGATGATGGGAGAGATCTCTGTACTGACCCCTGATATATTACACATAGTTATTAGAGCGCCCCCTTGTTACAGTCCTGGGTATATTAGATGATGGGAGATCTCTGTACTGACCCCTGATATATTATGCATAGTTAATAGAGCGCCCCTCACCCGTCTTTCTTCTAAATTAAATAACCCCAATTTTGATAGCCTCTCTGGGTTTTGTAGTCCGCCCATTCCATTTATTACTTTAGTTGCCCCCTTTGTACCCGCTCAAGCTCTGATATGTCCTTCTTGAGTACCGGTGCCCAAAACTGTCCCCAGTAGTCCATGATGGGCATGATTGAGAACGATCGGGTGCTCGGTGGGCTCCACACCCCTCATTATACATGATCACTGTCTCCTCCTTTCTCAGGCTTCATCCTCGGATACGTCAGCACTCGCCGTCCGTGCACAACATGTGACATAACTGGTGACTTTGTGTCAAATGAGTCTTATGAACCGGAAGAAGCCGAAGCCCTGAGCATGGACTGGTCGGAGCTGAAGGACCTCTTCACCAAGTATCTGACTGATGGGCAGCAGATCAGGGAGAATATAAGGTTAGAGGTTGTTGTGAGCCGCACCTCCGGCATCCTCACCCCGGGGTCCCGAGCGCACGGTGCTATCCCAGAGGTGTGCTGTCGGTCAGATTCAGCAACCAATCAGCAGCTGCTCTGGTGACGCACACCACTGAGTCCTGGCGGCTGAAGACCATATTCTGCTTGGAGGGGTTAGACGGTGAAGACCTCAGGACCCTGGGTGCTGCCAGCCAGAGTAGCCTGCTCCAAGAAAGGAGCTATGAGCCGGCCCCTTCCCCTGCAGGGTGGTAGACAGGAGTTTGCATCTCCCCCTGCAGAGGGGAGGCATATGAGCCGGCCCCTCCCCCTGCAGGGAGATACATATGAGCCGGCCCCTCCCCCTGCAGGGAGATACATATGAGCCAGCCCCTCCAGCTGCAGGGTGGAGCACAGGAGCTGGCCCCTCCCGCTGCAGGGTGGTGCACAGGAGCTGGCCCCTCCCCCTGCAGGCAGATTCACATGAGCTGGCCCCTCCCCCTGCAGGGAGATACATATGAGCCAGCCCCTCCCCCTGCAGGGAGATGCATATGAGCCGGCCCCTCTCCCTGCAGGGTGGTACACAGGGGCCGGCCCCTACCCCTGCAGGGAGATGCATATGAGCCGGCCCCTCCCCTGCAGGGTGGTCCACAGGAGCTGTCCCCTCCCCCTGTAGGGAGATGCACATGAGCTGCCCCCCCCCCCCCCTCCTGCAGGGTGGTGCACAGGAGTAAGCCCCTTCCCCCGGTAGGGTGGTGCACAGGAGCCGGCCCCTCCCCCTGCAGGGTGGTACACACAAGCCGGCCCCTCCCCCTGCAGGCTGGTGCACAGGAGCCGGCCCCTCCCCCTTCAGGGAGATACATATGAACCGACCCCTCCCCCTGTAGGGAGATACATAGAAGCTAGCCCCTCCCCCTGCAGGGAGATGCATATGAGTTGGCCCTTCCCCCTGCTGGGTGATCTATATGAGCCACCCCAATGTAGGGTGTAAAATGTTATGTAATCTGTGCTTTACAGGAGGATCTCGGGGACCGCTCACCCGTCGGGGTCAAAGGTGAACGGAGACCTGGCTGACTACATGCTGCAGACGTTCAGGAGCTACAACATGGACCACACCTGGGTGGAGAGTCACTATGCTGAGCTGCAGTTCCCGAACAGGTAGACCCCCTGTGTGATGCCCGTCCTCCTCATCTGTCCCCCTCTGTGTACCCATTCTCATCAGACGTGTCCCCTGCAGATCTCGCCACAACACGCTGAACATCGTTAATGGCAGCATGACAGTGGAGCAGATCTCATTAGGTGACCCGGATGTGTACTGTCCATACAGCGCCACCGGGACCGTGCAGGTAATCTCTGGGGGGCTACTGGTGCTCTCTCTGGGGTTGAAGAGGCTACTGGCGCTCTCTCTGGGGTGAAGGATCTACCGGCGCTCTCTCTGGGGTGAAGGATCTACCGGCGCTCTCTCTCTGGGGGTGAAGGGGCTACCGGCGCTCTCTCTCTGGGGGTGAAGGGGCTACCGGCGCTCTCTCTCTGGGGGTGAAGGGGCTACCGGCGCTCTCTCTCTGGGGGTGAAGGGGCTACCGGCGCTCTCTCTCTGGGGGTGAAGGGGCTACCGGCGCTCTCTCTCTGGGGGTGAAGGGGCTACCGGCGCTCTCTCTCTGGGGGTGAAGGGGCTACCGGCGCTCTCTCTCTGGGGGTTGAAGGGGCTACCGACGCTCTCTCTGGGGGTTGAAGGGGCTACCGACGCTCTCTCTGGGGGTTGAAGGGGCTACCGACGCTCTCTCTGGGGGTTGAAGGGGCTACCGACGCTCTCTCTGGGGGTTGAAGGGGCTACCGACGCTCTCTCTGGGGGTTGAAGGGGCTACCGACGCTCTCTCTGGGGGTTGAAGGGGCTACCGACGCTCTCTCTGGGGGTTGAAGGGGCTACCGACGCTCTCTCTGGGGGTTGAAGGGGCTACCGACGCTCTCTCTGGGGGTTGAAGGGGCTACCGACGCTCTCTCTGGGGGTTGAAGGGGCTACCGACGCTCTCTCTGGGGGTTGAAGGGGCTACCGACGCTCTCTCTGGGGGTTGAAGGGGCTACCGACGCTCTCTCTGGGGGTTGAAGGGGCTACCGACGCTCTCTCTGGGGGTTGAAGGGGCTACCGACGCTCTCTCTGGGGGTTGAAGGGGCTACCGACGCTCTCTCTGGGGGTTGAAGGGGCTACCGACGCTCTCTCTGGGGGTTGAAGGGGCTACCGACGCTCTCTCTGGGGGTTGAAGGGGCTACCGACGCTCTCTCTGGGGGTTGAAGGGGCTACCGACGCTCTCTCTGGGGGTTGAAGGGGCTACCGACGCTCTCTCTGGGGGTTGAAGGGGCTACCGACGCTCTCTCTGGGGGTTGAAGGGGCTACCGACGCTCTCTCTGGGGGTTGAAGGGGCTACCGACGCTCTCTCTGGGGGTTGAAGGGGCTACCGACGCTCTCTCTGGGGGTTGAAGGGGCTACCGACGCTCTCTCTGGGGGTTGAAGGGGCTACCGACGCTCTCTCTGGGGGTTGAAGGGGCTACCGACGCTCTCTCTGGGGGTGAAGGGGCTACCGGCGCTCTCTCTGGGGGTGAAGGGGCTACCGGCGCTCTCTCTGGGGGTGAAGGGGCTACTGGAGCTCTCTCTGGGGGTGAAGGGGCTACTGGAGCTCTCTCTGGGGGTGAAGGGGCTACTGGAGCTCTCTCTGGGGGTGAAGGGGCTACTGGAGCTCTCTCTGGGGGTGAAGGGGCTACTGGAGCTCTCTCTGGGGGTGAAGGGGCTACTGGAGCTCTCTCTGGGGGTGAAGGGGCTAATGGCGCTCTCTCTGGGGGTGAAGGGGCTACTGGTGCTCTCTCTGGGGGTGAAGGGGTTAATGGTGCTCTCTCCAGGGGGTGAAGAGGTTAACGGCACTCTCTCTGGTGGTCCGCAGTGTTTCGGCTATGAACCCCTCGGCTTCTGCGAGCTCTACAGGTGATAGTGATTACAGTGCAGTTACCTCTAGTGACCACAGGGGACATCCTCCTTGATCGGCATCATCTGTTTTTGGTTTTCTCCTTCCTGACCGTTATGACATCTTGGGGCTCTAAGTGCACAAAAACGCATCAAAGGATGATTTTCTTCCATCGAGTCCTGAGCTTAATTAGCAAGCTCCATCCACATGATTAGGAGCTGCGCTGCCGTTCTAGAGTTGGAGGACAAGCGAGAGAGATCGCGGCAGCCCTCAAGTCCCTGGTTTTAAATGTCCCACACTAAGCTCATGATCTCCTTGTAACTTCCCAGTCTCTATCTCAGGTTCCTCTCGACTAGACTACCTTACTCCACCCACTTTCTGTCTTTTATACTCTTCCTCTCAAGCAATCCGTAGCTAGGGAAGTACTGACTAACCAATCCCTGATCTAGCTAGGGATACCTGACACAGTAGTGTGGAGTGTGAATAGTCTAAAAAAAAAAGGTACAGACCCGCAGTGTGCGCTGTACTCCTCCCCATTAATTGTACAGACCCGCAGTGTGCGCTGTACTCCTCCCCGTTAATGGTACTGACTTGAAGTACACGCTATACTCCTCCCCCTTAATTATATAGATTCGCATTGTGCGCTGTACTCCTCCCCATTAATTGTACAGACCCGCAGTGTGCGCTGTACTTACTCCTCCCCGTTAATGGTACTGACTTGAAGTACACGCTATACTCCTCCCCCTTAATTATATAGATTCGCATTGTGCGCTGTACTCTTCCCCCTTAACCATATAGACCCACAGTGTGCGCTGTACTCCTTCCCATTAATTGTACAGACCCGCAGTGTGCGCTGTACTCCTCCCCATTAATTGTACAGACCCGCAGTGTGCTCTGTACTCCTCCCCCTTAATCGTACAGACCCGTAGTGTGCGCTGTACTCCTCCCCCTTAATCGTACAGACCCGCAGTGTGCACTATACTCCTCACCCTTAACCGTATAGACCCGCAGTGTGCGCTGTACTCCTCCCCCTTAACCATATAGACCCGCAGTGCGCTGTACTCCTCCCCCTAATCATATGGACCCGCAGTGCACGTACTCCTCCCCCTTAATCGTACAGACCCGAAGTATGCACTGTACTCCTCCCCCTTAATCGTACAGACCCGCAGTGTGCGCTGTACTCCTCCCCCTTAATCGTACAGACCTGTAGTGTGCGCTGTACTCCTCCCCCTTAATCGTACAGACCCGCAGTGTGCACTATACTCCTCACCCTTAACCGTATAGACCCGCAGTGTGCGCTGTACTCCTCCCCCTTAACCATATAGACCCGCAGTGCGCTGTACTCCTCCCCCTAATCATATGGACCCGCAGTGCACGTACTCCTCCCCCTTAATCGTACAGACCTGAAGTATGCACTGTACTCCTCCCCCTTAATCGTACAGACCCGCAGTGTGCGCTGTACTCCTCCCCCTTAATCATACAGACCCGCAGTGTGCGCTGTACTCCTCACACTTAACCATATAGACCCGCAGTGTGCACTATACTCCTCACCCTTAACCGTATAGACCCGCAGTGTGCGCTGTACTCCTCCCCCTTAACCATATAGACCCGCAGTGCGCTGTACTCCTCCCCCTAATCATATGGACCCGCAGTGCACGTACTCCTCCCCCTTAATCGTACAGACCCGAAGTATGCACTGTACTCCTCCCCCTTAATCGTACAGACCCGCAGTGTGCGCTGTACTCCTCCCCCTTAATCATACAGACCCGCAGTGTGTGCTGTACTCCTCACACTTAACCATATAGACCCGCAGTGTGCACTGTACTCCTCACCCTTAACCATATAGACCCACAGAGTGCACTGTACTCCTCACCCTTAACCATATAGACCCACAGTGTGCACTGTACTCCTCACCCTTAACCATATAGACCCACAGAGTGCACTGTATTCCTCACCCGTAGCCATATAGACCCGCAGTGTGCACTGTATTCCTCACCCTTAACCATATAGACCCGCAGTGTGCACTATACTCCTCACCCTTAATCATACGGACCCGCAGTGTGCGCTGTACTCCTCCCCCTTAATCATATGGACCCGCAGTGTGCGCTGTACTCCTCACCCTTAACCATATAGACCCGCAGTGTGCACTATACTCCTCACTCTTAATCATACGGACCCGCAGTGTGCGCTGTACTCCTCCCCCTTAATCGTACAGACCCACAGTGTGCGCTGTACTCCTCCCCCTTAACCGTAAGGACCCGCAGTGTGCGCTGTACTCCTCCCCCTTAACCGTATGGACCCGCAGCGTGCGCTGTACTCCTCCCCCTTAACCGTATGGAACCACAGTGTGCTCTGTACTCCTCCCCCTTAACCGTATAGACCCGCAGTGTGCGCTGTACTCCTCCCCCTTAACCGTATGAACCCGCAGTGTGCGCTGTATTCCTCCCTGTTAATCGCACAGACCCACAGTGTGCGCTGTACTCCTCCCACTTAACCGTAGGGACCCGCAATGTGCTCTGTACTCCTCCCCCTTAACCGTATGGACCCGCAGTGTGCGCTGTACTCCTCCCCCTTAACCGTATGGACCCGCAGTGTGCGCTGTATTCCTCCCTGTTAATCGCACAGACCCAAAGTGTGCACTGTACTCCTCCCCCTTAATGATACGGATCCGCAGTGTGCGCTGTACTCTTCCCTGTTAATCGTATGGACCCATAGTGTGCACTGTACTCCTCCCCCTTAATGCTACGGACCCGCAGTGTGCGCTGTACTCCTCCCCCTTAACCATAGAAATAAATAAAATCTTGGTATTTGTATAGCGCTAACTTATTACGCAGCGCTTTCAGGTAATTATTACTTATTATAGACCTGCAGTGTGCGCTGTACCCCTCCCCCTTAAGCATACGGACCCGCAGTGTGCGCTGTACTCCTCCCCATAATCATATGGACCCGCAGTGCGTTGTACTCCTCCCTGTTAATCGTACAGACCCGCAGTGTGCGCTGTACTCCTCCCCCATAGGGGGCGCTGTGGCAGCCATAGTTATATTCATGTTTTGGACTGTTCTCCACCACTGCATACAGGGAGGACTGGTGTACGTGAATTTTGGGCGGCGAGAGGACTTCCAGATGCTGAGGAGCTGGAATATCGTGGTGGCGGGTTCCCTGGTCATTGTACGCGCAGGGTTAATAAGCTTCGCAGAGAAGGTGAGCAGCACAACATGGGGGGCCCCGGGTCCACACGTAACTTTCATCAATGTACACCCTCCATCTCCTGCAGGTCTACAATGCTGAGGCAGCTGGAGCGCTGGGGGTGCTGATATTCCCATACTATGCGGAGACCCCCGTATATGGACATGTGAGTAGTGGTGAGCCCCTGCTGGGCATCTCTCCTATATCTGCTCTTCTGATTGGCCCTGCAGAGCATCTACTCTGTAACTTGCTTTTCATATTCCTCTGCCTCTGAACATACAGTTGCAAGAAAAGTAAGTGAACCCTTTGGAATTTTCTGGGTTTCTGCACTGGCTACTAATTGAATGTGGTTAATTAAAGGCAGAGAAACGTCGCCCCCTGGTGTCTCACTGTGGGATGAAGTTGGTTGGACACAGCAGGTAATTGCAGTGAGATGGTGAGTGAAGAGGGATCTACAGCTTATTACATAGGGGGTCACTTACTTTCCTCCTGTACTGTGGATGATGGGCGGTACAGCTGTGTGTTATTAGTTACATTACATAGGGGGTCACTTACTTTCCTCCTGTACTGGGGATGATGGGTGGTACAGCTGTGTGTTATTAGTTACATTACATAGGGGGTCACTTACTTTCCTCCTGTACTGTGGATGATGGGCGGTACAGCTGTGTGTTATTAGTTATATTACATAGGGGGTCACTTACTTTCCTCCTGTACTGTGGATGATGGGTGGTACAGCTGTGTGTTATTAGTTACATTACATAGGGGGTCACTTACTTTCCTCCTACACTGTGGATGATGGGTGGTACAGCTGTGTGTTATTAGTTACATTACATAGGGGTCACTTACTTTCCTCCTGTACTGTGGATGATGGGCGGTACAGCTGTGTGTTATTAGTTATATTACATAGGGGGTCACTTACTTTCCTCCTGTACTGTGGATGATGGGTGGTACAGCTGTGTGTTATTAGTTACATTACATAGGGGGTCACTTACTTTCCTCCTGTACTGTGGATGATGGGCGGTACAGCTGTGTGTTATTAGTTATATTACATAGGGGGTCACTTACTTTCCTCCTGTACTGTGGATGATGGGTGGTACAGCTGTGTGTTATTGGTTACATTACATAGGGGGTCACTTACTTTCCCCCTGTACTGTGGATGATGGGTGGTACAGCTGTGTGTTATTAGTTACATTACATAGGGGGTCACTTACTTTCCTCCTGTACTGTGGATGATGGGCGGTACAGCTGTGTGTTATTAGTTACATTACATAGGGGGTCACTTACTTTCCTCCTGTACTGTGGATGATGGGAGGTACAGCTGTATGTTATTGGTTACATTACATAGGGGGGTCAGTTACTTTCCTCCTGTACTGTGGATGATGGGCGGTACAGCTGTATGTTATTAGTTACATTACATAGGGGGTCACTTACTTTCCTCCTGTACTGTGGATGATGGGCGGTACAGCTGTGTGTTATTAGTTACATTACATAGGGGGTCACTTACTTTCCTCCTGTACTGTGGATGATGGGTGGTACAGCTGTGTGTTATTAGTTACATTACATAGGGGGTCACTTACTTTCCTCCTGTACTGTGGATGATGGGCGGTACAGCTGTGTGTTATTAGTTACATTACATAGGGGGTCACTTACTTTCCTCCTGTACTGTGGATGATGGGCGGTACAGCTGTGTGTTATTAGTTACATTACATAGGGGGTCACTTACTTTCCTCCTGTACTGTGGATGATGGGCGGTACAGCTGTGTGTTATTAGTTACATTACATAGGGGGTCACTTACTTTCCTCCTGTACTGTGGATGATGGGCGGTACAGCTGTGTTATTAGTTACATTACATAGGGGGGTCAGTTACTTTCCTCCTGTACTGTGGATGATGGGCGGTACAGCTGTATGTTATTAGTTACATTACATAGGGGGTCACTTACTTTCCTCCTGTACTGTGGATGATGGGCGGTACAGCTGTGTGTTATTAGTTACATTACATAGGGGGTCACTTACTTTCCTCCTGTACTGTGGATGATGGGTGGTACAGCTGTGTGTTATTAGTTACATTACATAGGGGGTCACTTACTTTCCTCCTGTACTGTGGATGATGGGCGGTACAGCTGTGTGTTATTAGCTACATTACATAGGGGGTCACTTACTTTCCTCCTGTACTGTGGGGGATGGGCAGTACAGCTGTGTGTTATTAGTTACATTACATAGGAGGTCACTTACTTTCCTCCTGCACTGTGGATGATGGGTGGTACAGCTGTGTGTTGTTATTACATTACATAGGGGTTCACTTACTTTCCTCCTGCACTGTGGATGATGGGCGGTACAGCTGTGTGTTATTAGTCACATTACATAGGGGGTCACTTACTTTCCTCCTGCACTGTGGATGATGGGCGGTACAGCTGTGTGTTATTAGTCACATTACATAGGGGGTCACTTACTTTCCTCCTGTACTGTGGATGATGGGTGGTACAGCTGTGTGTTATTAGTTACATTACATAGGGGGTCACTTACTTTCCTCCTGTACTGTGGATGATGGGCGGTACAGCTGTGTGTTATTAGTTACATTACATAGGGGGTCACTTACTTTCCTCCTGTACTGTGGATGATGGGCGGTACAGCTGTGTGTTATTAGTTACATTACATAGGGGGTCACTTACTTTCCTCCTGTACTGTGGATGATGGGTGGTACAGCTGTGTGTTATTAGTTACATTACATAGGGGGTCACTTACTTTCCTCCTGTACTGTGGATGATGAGCGGTACAGCTGTGTGTTATTAGTTACATTACATAGGGGGGTCACTTACTTTCCTCCTGTACTGTGGATGATGGGTGGTACAGCTGTGTGTTATTAGTTACATTACATAGGGGGTCACTTACTTTCCTCCTACACTGTGGATGATGGGTGGTACAGCTGTGTGTTATTAGTTACATTACATAGGGGTCACTTACTTTCCTCCTGTACTGTGGATGATGGGCGGTACAGCTGTGTGTTATTAGTTATATTACATAGGGGGTCACTTACTTTCCTCCTGTACTGTGGATGATGGGTGGTACAGCTGTGTGTTATTAGTTACATTACATAGGGGGTCACTTACTTTCCTCCTGTACTGTGGATGATGGGCGGTACAGCTGTGTGTTATTAGTTATATTACATAGGGGGTCACTTACTTTCCTCCTGTACTGTGGATGATGGGTGGTACAGCTGTGTGTTATTGGTTACATTACATAGGGGGTCACTTACTTTCCCCCTGTACTGTGGATGATGGGTGGTACAGCTGTGTGTTATTAGTTACATTACATAGGGGGTCACTTACTTTCCTCCTGTACTGTGGATGATGGGCGGTACAGCTGTGTGTTATTAGTTACATTACATAGGGGGTCACTTACTTTCCTCCTGTACTGTGGATGATGGGAGGTACAGCTGTATGTTATTGGTTACATTACATAGGGGGGTCAGTTACTTTCCTCCTGTACTGTGGATGATGGGCGGTACAGCTGTATGTTATTAGTTACATTACATAGGGGGTCACTTACTTTCCTCCTGTACTGTGGATGATGGGCGGTACAGCTGTGTGTTATTAGTTACATTACATAGGGGGTCACTTACTTTCCTCCTGTACTGTGGATGATGGGTGGTACAGCTGTGTGTTATTAGTTACATTACATAGGGGGTCACTTACTTTCCTCCTGTACTGTGGATGATGGGCGGTACAGCTGTGTGTTATTAGTTACATTACATAGGGGGTCACTTACTTTCCTCCTGTACTGTGGATGATGGGCGGTACAGCTGTGTGTTATTAGTTACATTACATAGGGGGTCACTTACTTTCCTCCTGTACTGTGGATGATGGGCGGTACAGCTGTGTGTTATTAGTTACATTACATAGGGGGTCACTTACTTTCCTCCTGTACTGTGGATGATGGGCGGTACAGCTGTGTTATTAGTTACATTACATAGGGGGGTCAGTTACTTTCCTCCTGTACTGTGGATGATGGGCGGTACAGCTGTATGTTATTAGTTACATTACATAGGGGGTCACTTACTTTCCTCCTGTACTGTGGATGATGGGCGGTACAGCTGTGTGTTATTAGTTACATTACATAGGGGGTCACTTACTTTCCTCCTGTACTGTGGATGATGGGTGGTACAGCTGTGTGTTATTAGTTACATTACATAGGGGGTCACTTACTTTCCTCCTGTACTGTGGATGATGGGCGGTACAGCTGTGTGTTATTAGTTACATTACATAGGGGGTCACTTACTTTCCTCCTGTACTGTGGGGGATGGGCAGTACAGCTGTGTGTTATTAGTTACATTACATAGGAGGTCACTTACTTTCCTCCTGCACTGTGGATGATGGGTGGTACAGCTGTGTGTTGTTATTACATTACATAGGGGTTCACTTACTTTCCTCCTGCACTGTGGATGATGGGCGGTACAGCTGTGTGTTATTAGTCACATTACATAGGGGGTCACTTACTTTCCTCCTGCACTGTGGATGATGGGCGGTACAGCTGTGTGTTATTAGTCACATTACATAGGGGGTCACTTACTTTCCTCCTGTACTGTGGATGATGGGTGGTACAGCTGTGTGTTATTAGTTACATTACATAGGGGGTCACTTACTTTCCTCCTGTACTGTGGATGATGGGCGGTACAGCTGTGTGTTATTAGTTACATTACATAGGGGGTCACTTACTTTCCTCCTGTACTGTGGATGATGGGTGGTACAGCTGTGTGTTATTAGTTACATTACATAGGGGGTCACTTACTTTCCTCCTGTACTGTGGATGATGGGCGGTACAGCTGTGTGTTATTAGTTACATTACATAGGGGGTCACTTACTTTCCTCCTGTACTGTGGATGATGGGTGGTACAGCTGTGTGTTATTAGTTACATTACATAGGGGGTCACTTACTTTCCTCCTGTACTGTGGATGATGAGCGGTACAGCTGTGTGTTATTAGTTACATTACATAGGGGGGTCACTTACTTTCCTCCTGTACTGTGGATGATGGGTGGTACAGCTGTGTGTTATTAGTTACATTACATAGGGGGTCACTTACTTTCCTCCTGCACTGTGGATGATGGGCGGTACAGCTGTGTGTTATTAGTTACATTACATAGGGGGTCACTTACTTTCCTCCTGTACTGTGGATGATGGGCGGTACAGCTGTATGTTATTAGTTACATTACATAGGGGGTCACTTACTTTCCTCCTGTACTGTGGATGATGGGTGGTACAGCTGTGTGTTATTGGTTACATTACATAGGGGGTCACTTACTTTCCTCCTGTACTGTGGATGATGGGCAGTACAGCTGTGTTATTAGTTACATTACATAGGGGGTCACTTACTTTCCCCCTGTACTGTGGATGATGGGTGGTACGGCTGTGTGTTATTAGTTACATTACATAGGGGGTCACTTACTTTCCTCCTGTACTGTCGATGATGGGTGGTACAGCTGTGTGTTATTAGTTACATTACATAGGGGGTCACTTACTTTCCTCCTGTACTGTGGATGATGGGCGGTACAGCTGTGTGTTATTAGTTACATTACATAGGGGGTCACTTACTTTCCCCCTGTACTGTGGATGATGGGCGGTACAGCTGTGTGTTATTAGTTACATTACATAAGGGGTCACTTACTTTCCTCCTGTACTGTGGATGATGGGCGATACAGCTGTGTGTTATTAGTTACATTACATAGGGGGTCACTTACTTTCCTCCTGTACTGTGGATGATGGGCGGTACAGCTGTGTGTTATTAGTTACATTACATAGGGGGTCACTTACTTTCCCCCTGTACTGTGGATGATGGGCGGTACAGCTGTGTGTTATTAGTTACATTACATAGGGGTCACTTACTTTCCTCCTGTACTGTGGATGATGGGTGGTACAGCTGTGTGTTATTAGTTACATTACATAGGGGGTCACTTACTTTCCTCCTGTACTGTGGATGATGGGCGGTACAGCTGTGTGTTATTAGTTACATTACATAGGGGGTCACTTACTTTCCTCCTGTACTGTGGATGATGGGTGGTACAGCTGTGTGTTATTAGTTACATTACATAGGGGGTCACTTACTTTCCTCCTGTACTGTGGATGATGGGCGGTACAGCTGTGTGTTATTAGTTACATTACATAGGGGGTCACTTACTTTCCTCCTGTACTGTGGATGATGGGCGGTACAGCTGTGTGTTATTAGTTACATTACATAGGGGGTCACTTACTTTCCTCCTGTACTGTGGATGATGGGCGGTACAGCTGTGTGTTATTAGTTACATTACATAAGGGGTCACTTACTTTCCTCCTGTACTGTGGATTATGGGTGGTACAGCTGTGTGTTATTAGTTATATTACATAGGGGGTCACTTACTTTCCTCCTGCACTGTAGATAGTGGGCGGTACAGCTGTATGTTATTGGTTACATTACATAGGGGGTCACTTACTTTCCTCCTGTACTGTGGATGATGGGTGGTACAGCTGTGTGTTATTAGTTACATTACATAGGGGGTCACTTACTTTCCCCCTGTACTGTGGATGATGGGCGGTACAGCTGTGTGTTATTAGTTACATTACATAGGGGGTCACTTACTTTCCTCCTGTACTGTGGATGATGGGCGGTACAGCTATGTGTTATTAGTTACATTACATAGGGGGTCACTTACTTTCCTCCTGTACTGTAGATGATGGGCGGTACAGCTGTGTGTTATTAGTTACATTACATAGGGGGTCACTTACTTTCCTCCTGTACTGTGGATGATGGGCGGTACAGCTGTGTGTTATTAGTTACATTACATAGGGGGTCACTTACTTTCCTCCTGTACTGTGGATGATGGGTGGTACAGCTGTGTGTTATTAGTTACATTACATAGGGGGTCACTTACTTTCCTCCTGTACTGTGGATGATGGGTGGTACAGCTATGTGTTATTAGTTACATTACATAGGGGGTCACTTACGTTCCTCCTGTACTGTGGATGATGGGTGGTACAGCTGTGTGTTATTAGTTACATTACATAGGGGGTCACTTACTTTCCTCCTGTACTGTGGATGATGGGCGGTACAGCTGTGTGTTATTAGTTACATTACATAGGGGGTCACTTACGTTCCTCCTGTACTGTGGATGATGGGTGGTACAGCTGTGTGTTATTAGTTACATTACATAGGGGGTCACTTACTTTCCTCCTGTACTGTGGATGATGGGCGGTACAGATATGTTATTAGTTACATTACATAGGGGGTCACTTACTTTCCTCCTGCACTGTGGATGATGGGCGGTACAGCTGTGTGTTGTTAGTTACATTACATAGGGGGTCACTTACTTTCCTCTTACTGTGTGGATGATGGGCGGTACAGCTGTATGTTATTAGTTACATTACATAGGGGGTCACTTACTTTCCTCCTGCACTGTGGATGATGGGCGGTACAGCTGTGTGTTATTAGTTACATTACATAGGGGGTCACTTACTTTCCTCCTGTACTGTGGATGATGGGCGGTACAGCTGTGTGTTATTAGTTACATTACATAGGGGGTCACTTACTTTCCTCCTGTACTGTGGATGATGGGCGGTACAGCTGTGTGTTATTAGTTACATTACATAGGGGGTCACTTACTTTCCTCCTGTACTGTGGATGATGGGCGGTACAGCTGTGTGTTATTAGTTACATTACATAGGGGGTCACTTACTTTCCTCCTGTACTGTGGATGATGGGCGGTACAGCTGTGTGTTATTAGTTACATTACATAGGGGGTCACTTACTTTCCTCCTGTACTGGGGATGATGGGCGGTACAGCTGTGTGTTATTAGTTACATTACATAGGGGGTCACTTACTTTCCTCCTGTACTGTGGATGATGGGCGGTACAGCTGTGTGTTATTAGTTACATTACATAGGGGGTCACTTACTTTCCCCCTGTACTGTGGATGATGGGCGGTACAGCTGTGTGTTATTAGTTACATTACATAAGGGGTCACTTACTTTCCTCCTGTACTGTGGATGATGGGCGGTACAGCTGTGTGTTATTAGTTACATTACATAGGGGGTCACTTACTTTCCTCCTGTACTGTGGATGATGAGCGGTACAGCTGTGTGTTATTAGTTACATTACATAGGGGGTCACTTACTTTCCTCCTGTACTGTGGATGATGGGCGGTACAGCTGTGTGTTATTAGTTACATTACATAGGGGGTCACTTACTTTCCTCCTGTACTGTGGATGATGGGAGGTACAGCTGTGTGTTATTAGTTACATTACATAGGGGGTCACTTACTTTCCCCCTGTACTGTGGATGATGGGCGGTACAGCTGTGTGTTATTTGTTACATTACATAGGGGGTCACTTACTTTCCTCCTGTACTGTGGATGATGGGCGGTACAGCTGTGTGTTATTAGTTATATTACATAGGGGGTCACTTACTTTCCTCTTACTGTGTGGATGATGGGCGGTACAGCTGTGTGTTATTAGTTACATTACATAGGGGGGTCACTTACTTTCCTCCTGCACTGTGGATGATGGGTGGTACAGCTGTGTGTTATTAGTTACATTACATAGGGGGTCACTTACTTTACTCCTATACTGTGGATGATGGGTGGTACAGCTGTGTGTTATTAGTTACATTACATAGGGGGTCACTTACTTTCCTCCTGTACTGTGGATGATGGGTGGTACAGCTGTGTGTTATTAGTTACATTACATAGGGGGTCACTTACTTTCCCCCTGTACTGTGGATGATGGGCGGTACAGCTGTGTGTTATTAGTTACATTACATAAGGGGTCACTTACTTTCCTCCTGTACTGTGGATGATGGGCGGTACAGCTCTGTGTTATTAGTTACATTACATAGGGGGTCACTTACTTTCCCCCTGTACTGTGGATGATGGGCGGTACAGCTGTGTGTTATTAGTTACATTACATAGGGGGGTCACTTACTTTCCTCCTGCACTGTGGATGATGGGTGGTACAGCTGTGTGTTATTAGTTTCATTACATAGGGGGTCACTTACTTTACTCCTATACTGTGGATGATGGGTGGTACAGCTGTGTGTTATTAGTTACATTACATAGGGGGTCACTTACTTTCCTCCTGCACTGTGGATGATGGGCGGTACAGCTGTGTGTTATTAGTTACATTACATAGGGGGTCACTTACTTTCCTCCTGTACTGTGGATGATGGGCGGTACAGCTGTGTGTTATTAGTTACATTACATAGGGGGTCACTTACTTTCCTCCTGTACTGTGGATGATGGGCGGTACAGCTGTGTGTTATTAGTTACATTACATAGGGGGGTCACTTACTTTCCTCCTGCACTGTGGATGATGGGTGGTACAGCTGTGTGTTATTAGTTACATTACATAGGGGGTCACTTACTTTACTCCTATACTGTGGATGATGGGCAGTACAGCTGTGTGTTATTAGTTACATTACATAGGGGGTCACTTACTTTCCTCCTGTACTGTGGATGATGGGCGGTACAGCTGTGTGTTATTAGTTACATTACATAGGGGGTCACTTACTTTCCTCCTGTACTGTGGATGATGGGTGGTACAGCTGTGTGTTATTAGTTACATTACATAGGGGGTCACTTACTTTCCCCCTGTACTGTGGATGATGGGCGGTACAGCTGTGTGTTATTAGTTACATTACATAGGGGGTCACTTACTTTCCTCCTGTACTGTGGATGATGGGTGGTACAGCTGTGTGTTATTAGTTACATTACATAGGGGGTCACTTACTTTCCTCCTGTACTGTGGATGATGGGCGGTACAGCTGTGTGTTATTAGTTACATTACATAGGGGGTCACTTACTTTCCTCCTGCACTGTGGATGATGGGTGGTACAGCTGTGTTATTCGTTACATTACATTGGGGTCACATACTTTCCTCCTGTACTGTGGATGATGGGCGGTACAGCTGTGTGTTATTAGTTACATTACATAGGGGGTCACTTACTTTCCTCCTGTACTGTGGATGATGGGCGGTACAGCTGTGTGTTATTAGTTACATTACATAGGGGGTCACTTACTTTCCCCCTGTACTGTGGATGATGGGTGGTACAGCTGTGTGTTATTAGTTACATTACATAGGGGGTCACTTACTTTCCTCCTGTACTGTGGATGATGGGCGGTACAGCTGTGCGTTAGTAATTACATTACATAGGGGTTCACTTACTTTCCTCCTGTACTGTGGATGATGGGCGGCACAGCTGTGTTATTAGTTACATTACATAGGGGGTCACTTACTTTCCTCCTGTACTGTGGATGATGGGCGGTACAGCTGTGTGTTATTAGTTACATTACATAGGGGGTCACTTACTTTCCTCCTGCACTGTGGATGATGGGCGGTACAGCTGTGTGTTATTAGTTACATTACATAGGGGGTCACTTACTTTCCTCCTGTACTGTGGATGATGAGCGGTACAGCTGTGTGTTATTAGTTACATTACATAGGGGGTCACTTACTTTCCCCCTGTACTGTGGATGATGGGCGGTACAGCTGTGTGTTATTAGTTACATTACATAGGGGGTCACTTACTTTCCTCCTGTACTGTGGATGATGGGCGGTACAGCTGTGTGTTATTAGTTACATTACATAGGGGGTCACTTACTTTCCTCCTGTACTGTGGATGATGGGTGGTACAGCTGTGTGTTATTAGTTACATTACATAGGGGGTCACTTACTTTCCTCCTGCACTGTGGATGATGGGCGGTACAGCTGTGTGTTATTAGTTACATTACATAGGGGGTCACTTACTTTCCTCCTGTACTGTGGATGATGGGCGGTACAGCTGTGTGTTATTAGTTACATTACATAGGGGGTCACTTACTTTCCTCCTGTACTGGGGATGATGGGTGGTACAGCTGTGTGTTATTAGTTACATTACATAGGGGGTCACTTACTTTCCTCCTGTACTGTGGATGATGGGCGGTACAGCTGTGTGTTATTAGTTACATTACATAGGGGGTCACTTACTTTCCTCCTGTACTGGGGATGATGGGTGGTACAGCTGTGTGTTATTAGTTACATTACATAGGGGGTCACTTACTTTCCTCCTGTACTGTGGATGATGGGCGGTACAGCTGTGTGTTATTAGTTACATTACATAGGGGGTCACTTACTTTCCTCCTGTACTGTGGATGATGGGCGGTACAGCTGTGTGTTATTAGTTACATTACATAGGGGGTCACTTACTTTCCTCCTGCACTGTGGATGATGGGCGGTACAGCTATGTGTTATTAGTTACATTACATAGGGGGTCACTTACTTTCCTCCTGTACTGTGGATGATGGGTGGTACAGCTGTGTGTTATTAGTTACATTACATAGGGGGGTCACTTACTTTCCCCCTGTACTGTGGATGATGGGTGGTACAGCTGTGTGTTATTAGTTACATTACATAGGGGGTCACTTACTTTCCTCCTGTACTGTGGATGATGGGCGGTACAGCTGTGTGTTATTAGTTACATTACATAGGGGGTCACTTACTTTCCTCCTGTACTGTGGATGATGGGCGGTACAGCTGTGTGTTATTAGTTACATTACATAGGGGGTCACTTACTTTCCTCCTGTACTGTGGATGATGGGCGGTACAGCTGTGTGTTATTAGTTACATTACATAGGGGGTCACTTACTTTCCTCCTGTACTGTGGATGATGGGCGGTACAGCTGTGTGTTGTTAGTTACATTACATAGGGGGTCACTTACTTTCCTCCTGTACTGTGGATGATGGGCGGTACAGCTGTGTGTTATTAGTTACATTACATAGGGGGTCACTTACTTTCCTCCTGTACTGTGGATGATGGGCGGTACAGTTGTGTGTTATTAGTTACATTACATAGGGGGTCACTTACTTTCCCCCTGCACTGTGGATGATGGGCGGTACAGCTGTGTGTTATTAGTTACATTACATAGGGGGTCACTTACTTTCCCCCTGCACTGTGGATGATGAGCGGTACAGCTGTGTGTTATTAGTTACATTACATAGGGGGTCACTTACTTTCCTCCTGTACTGTGGATGATGGGTGGTACAGCTGTGTGTTATTAGTTACATTACATAGGGGTTCACTTACTTTCCCCCTGTACTGTGGATGATGGGCGGTACAGCTGTGTGTTATTAGTTACATTACATAGGGGGTCACTTACTTTCCTCCTGTACTGTGGATGATGGGCGGTACAGCTTTGTGTTATTAGTTACATTACATAGGGGGTCACTTACTTTCCTCCTGTACTGTGGATGATGGGCGGTACAGCTGTGTGTTATTAGTTACATTACATAGGGGGTCACTTACTTTCCTCCTGTACTGTGGATGATGGGCGGTACAGCTTTGTGTTATTAGTTACATTTCATAGGGGGTCACTTACTTTCCTCCTGTACTGTGGATGATGGGCGGTACAGCTGTGTGTTATTAGTTACATTACATAGGGGGTCACTTACTTTCCCCCTGTACTGTGGATGATGGGCGGTACAGCTGTGTGTTATTAGTTACATTACATAGGGGGTCACTTACTTTCCCCCTGTACTGTGGATGATGGATGGTACAGCTGTGTGTTATTAGTTACATTACATAGGGGGTCACTTACTTTCCTCCTGTACTGTGGATGATGGGCGGTACAGCTGTGTGTTATTGGTTACATTACATAGGGGTCACTTACTTTCCTCCTGTACTGTGGATGATGGGTGGTACAGCTGTGTGTTATTAGTTATATTACATAGGGGGTCACTTACTTTCCCCCTGCACTGTGGATGATGGGTGGTACAGCTGTGTGTTATTAGTTACATTACATAGGGGGTCACTTACTTTCCTCCTGTACTGTGGATGATGGGTGGTACAGCTGTGTGTTATTTGTTACATTACATAGGGGGTCACTTACTTTCCTCCTGTACTGTGGATGATGGGCGGTACAGCTGTGTGTTATTAGTTATATTACATAGGGGGTCACTTACTTTCCTCTTACTCTGTGGATGATGGGCGGTACAGCTGTGTGTTATTAGTTACATTACATAGGGGGTCACTTACTTTCCTCTTACTGTGTGGATGATGGGCGGTACAGCTGTATGTTATTAGTTACATTACATAGGGGGTCACTTACTTTCCTCCTGTACTGTGGATGATGGGCGGTACAGCTGTGTGTTATTAGTTACATTACATAGGGGGGTCAGTTACTTTCCTCCTGTACTGTGGATGATGGGCGGTACAGCTGTGTGTTATTAGTTACATTACATAGGGGGTCACTTACTTTCCTCCTGTACTGTGGATGATGGGCGGTACAGCTGTGTGTTATTAGTTACATTACATAGGGGGTCACTTACTTTCCCCCTGTACTGTGGATGATGGGCGGTACAGCTGTGTGTTATTAGTTACATTACATAGGGGGTCACTTACTTTCCCCCTGTACTGTGGATGATGGGTGGTACAGCTGTGTGTTATTTGTTACATTACATAGGGGGTCACTTACTTTCCTCCTGTACTGTGGATGATGGGCGGTACAGCTGTGTGTTATTAGTTATATTACATAGGGGGTCACTTACTTTCCTCTTACTCTGTGGATGATGGGCGGTACAGCTGTGTGTTATTAGTTACATTACATAGGGGGTCACTTACTTTCCTCCTGTACTGTGGATGATGGGCGGTACAGCTGTGTGTTATTAGTTACATTACATAGGGGGTCACTTACTTTCCTCCTGTACTGTGGATGATGGGCGGTACAGCTGTGTGTTATTAGTTACATTACATAGGGGGTCACTTACTTTCCCCCTGTACTGTGGATGATGGGCGGTACAGCTGTGTGTTATTAGTTACATTACATAGGGGGTCACTTACTTTCCCCCTGTACTGTGGATGATGGGTGGTACAGCTGTGTGTTATTTGTTACATTACATAGGGGGTCACTTACTTTCCTCCTGTACTGTGGATGATGGGCGGTACAGCTGTGTGTTATTAGTTATATTACATAGGGGGTCACTTACTTTCCTCTTACTCTGTGGATGATGGGCGGTACAGCTGTGTGTTATTAGTTACATTACATAGGGGGTCACTTACTTTCCTCCTGTACTGTGGATGATGGGCGGTACAGCTGTGTGTTATTAGTTACATTACATAGGGGGTCACTTACTTTCCTCCTGTACTGGGGATGATGGGCGGTACAGCTGTGTGTTATTAGTGATATTACATAGGGGGTCACTTACTTTCCTCCTGTACTGTGGATGATGGGCGGTACAGCTGTGTGTTATTAGTTACATTACATAGGGGGTCACTTACTTTCCTCCTGTACTGTGGATGATGGGCGGTACAGCTGTGTGTTATTAGTTACATTACATAGGGGGGTCACTTACTTTCCTCCTGCACTGTGGATGATGGGTGGTACAGCTGTGTGTTATTAGTTACATTACATAGGGGGTCACTTACTTTACTCCTATACTGTGGATGATGGGCAGTACAGCTGTGTGTTATTAGTTACATTACATAGGGGGTCACTTACTTTCCTCCTGTACTGTGGATGATGGGCGGTACAGCTGTGTGTTATTAGTTACATTACATAGGGGGTCACTTACTTTCCTCCTGTACTGTGGATGATGGGTGGTACAGCTGTGTGTTATTAGTTACATTACATAGGGGGTCACTTACTTTCCCCCTGTACTGTGGATGATGGGCGGTACAGCTGTGTGTTATTAGTTACATTACATAGGGGGTCACTTACTTTCCTCCTGTACTGTGGATGATGGGTGGTACAGCTGTGTGTTATTAGTTACATTACATAGGGGGTCACTTACTTTCCTCCTGTACTGTGGATGATGGGCGGTACAGCTGTGTGTTATTAGTTACATTACATAGGGGGTCACTTACTTTCCTCCTGCACTGTGGATGATGGGTGGTACAGCTGTGTTATTCGTTACATTACATTGGGGTCACATACTTTCCTCCTGTACTGTGGATGATGGGCGGTACAGCTGTGTGTTATTAGTTACATTACATAGGGGGTCACTTACTTTCCTCCTGTACTGTGGATGATGGGCGGTACAGCTGTGTGTTATTAGTTACATTACATAGGGGGTCACTTACTTTCCCCCTGTACTGTGGATGATGGGTGGTACAGCTGTGTGTTATTAGTTACATTACATAGGGGGTCACTTACTTTCCTCCTGTACTGTGGATGATGGGCGGTACAGCTGTGCGTTAGTAATTACATTACATAGGGGTTCACTTACTTTCCTCCTGTACTGTGGATGATGGGCGGCACAGCTGTGTTATTAGTTACATTACATAGGGGGTCACTTACTTTCCCCCTGTACTGTGGATGATGGGTGGTACAGCTGTGTGTTATTAGTTACATTACATAGGGGGTCACTTACTTTCCTCCTGTACTGTGGATGATGGGCGGTACAGCTGTGCGTTAGTAATTACATTACATAGGGGTTCACTTACTTTCCTCCTGTACTGTGGATGATGGGCGGCACAGCTGTGTTATTAGTTACATTACATAGGGGTTCACTTACTTTCCTCCTGTACTGTGGATGATGGGCGGCACAGCTGTGTTATTAGTTACATTACATAGGGGGTCACTTACTTTCCTCCTGTACTGTGGATGATGGGCGGTACAGCTTTGTGTTATTAGTTACATTACATAGGGGGTCACTTACTTTCCTCCTGTACTGTGGATGATGGGCGGTACAGCTGTGTGTTATTAGTTACATTACATAGGGGGTCACTTACTTTCCTCCTGTACTGTGGATGATGGGCGGTACAGCTTTGTGTTATTAGTTACATTTCATAGGGGGTCACTTACTTTCCTCCTGTACTGTGGATGATGGGCGGTACAGCTGTGTGTTATTAGTTACATTACATAGGGGGTCACTTACTTTCCCCCTGTACTGTGGATGATGGGCGGTACAGCTGTGTGTTATTAGTTACATTACATAGGGGGTCACTTACTTTCCCCCTGTACTGTGGATGATGGATGGTACAGCTGTGTGTTATTAGTTACATTACATAGGGGGTCACTTACTTTCCTCCTGTACTGTGGATGATGGGCGGTACAGCTGTGTGTTATTGGTTACATTACATAGGGGTCACTTACTTTCCTCCTGTACTGTGGATGATGGGTGGTACAGCTGTGTGTTATTAGTTATATTACATAGGGGGTCACTTACTTTCCCCCTGCACTGTGGATGATGGGTGGTACAGCTGTGTGTTATTAGTTACATTACATAGGGGGTCACTTACTTTCCTCCTGTACTGTGGATGATGGGTGGTACAGCTGTGTGTTATTTGTTACATTACATAGGGGGTCACTTACTTTCCTCCTGTACTGTGGATGATGGGCGGTACAGCTGTGTGTTATTAGTTATATTACATAGGGGGTCACTTACTTTCCTCTTACTCTGTGGATGATGGGCGGTACAGCTGTGTGTTATTAGTTACATTACATAGGGGGTCACTTACTTTCCTCTTACTGTGTGGATGATGGGCGGTACAGCTGTATGTTATTAGTTACATTACATAGGGGGTCACTTACTTTCCTCCTGTACTGTGGATGATGGGCGGTACAGCTGTGTGTTATTAGTTACATTACATAGGGGGGTCAGTTACTTTCCTCCTGTACTGTGGATGATGGGCGGTACAGCTGTGTGTTATTAGTTACATTACATAGGGGGTCACTTACTTTCCTCCTGTACTGTGGATGATGGGCGGTACAGCTGTGTGTTATTAGTTACATTACATAGGGGGTCACTTACTTTCCCCCTGTACTGTGGATGATGGGCGGTACAGCTGTGTGTTATTAGTTACATTACATAGGGGGTCACTTACTTTCCCCCTGTACTGTGGATGATGGGTGGTACAGCTGTGTGTTATTTGTTACATTACATAGGGGGTCACTTACTTTCCTCCTGTACTGTGGATGATGGGCGGTACAGCTGTGTGTTATTAGTTATATTACATAGGGGGTCACTTACTTTCCTCTTACTCTGTGGATGATGGGCGGTACAGCTGTGTGTTATTAGTTACATTACATAGGGGGTCACTTACTTTCCTCCTGTACTGTGGATGATGGGCGGTACAGCTGTGTGTTATTAGTTACATTACATAGGGGGTCACTTACTTTCCTCCTGTACTGTGGATGATGGGCGGTACAGCTGTGTGTTATTAGTTACATTACATAGGGGGTCACTTACTTTCCCCCTGTACTGTGGATGATGGGCGGTACAGCTGTGTGTTATTAGTTACATTACATAGGGGGTCACTTACTTTCCCCCTGTACTGTGGATGATGGGTGGTACAGCTGTGTGTTATTTGTTACATTACATAGGGGGTCACTTACTTTCCTCCTGTACTGTGGATGATGGGCGGTACAGCTGTGTGTTATTAGTTATATTACATAGGGGGTCACTTACTTTCCTCTTACTCTGTGGATGATGGGCGGTACAGCTGTGTGTTATTAGTTACATTACATAGGGGGTCACTTACTTTCCTCCTGTACTGTGGATGATGGGCGGTACAGCTGTGTGTTATTAGTTACATTACATAGGGGGTCACTTACTTTCCTCCTGTACTGGGGATGATGGGCGGTACAGCTGTGTGTTATTAGTGATATTACATAGGGGGTCACTTACTTTCCTCCTGTACTGTGGATGATGGGCGGTACAGCTGTGTGTTATTAGTTACATTACATAGGGGGTCACTTACTTTCCTCCTGTACTGTGGATGATGGGCGGTACAGCTGTGTGTTATTAGTTACATTACATAGGGGTCACTTACTTTCCTCCTGTACTGTGGATGATGGGTGGTACAGCTGTGTGTTATTAGTTACATTACATAGGGGGTCACTTACTTTCCTCCTGTACTGTGGATGATGGGCGGTACAGCTGTGTGTTATTAGTTACATTACATTGGGGTTCACTTACTTTCCTCCTGCACTGTGGATGATGGGCGGTACAGCTGTGTGTTATTAGTTATATTACTTAGGGGTTCACTTACTTTCCTCCTGTACTGTGGATCATGGATGGTACAGCTGTGTGTTATTAGTTACATTACATAGGGGGTCACTTACTTTCCTCCTGCACTGTGGATGATGGGCGGTACAGCTGTGTGTTATTAGTTACATTACATAGGGGGTCACTTACTTTCCTCCTGTACTGTGGATGATGGGTGGTACAGCTGTGTGTTATTAGTTACATTACATAGGGGGTCACTTACTTTCCTCCTGTACTGTGGATGATGGGCGGTACAGCTGTGTGTTATTAGTTACATTACATAGGGGTCACTTACTTTCCTCCTGTACTGTGGATGATGGGCGGTACAGCTGTGTGTTATTAGTTACATTACATAGGGGGTCACTTACTTTCCTCCTGTACTGTTGATGATGTGTGGTACAGCTGTGTGTTAATAGTTACATTACATAGGGGGTCACTTACTTTCCCCCTGTACTGTGGATGATGGGTGGTACAGCTGTGTGTTGTTATTACATTACATAGGGGGTCACTTACTTTCCTCCTGTACTGTGGATGATGGGTGGTACAGCTGTGTGTTATTAGTTACATTACATAGGGGGTCACTTACTTTCCTCCTGTACTGTGGATGATGGGCGGTACAGCTGTGTGTTATTAGTTACATTACATAGGGGTTCACTTACTTTCCTCCTGTACTTTGGATGATGGGTGGTACAGCTGTGTGTTATTAGTTACATTACATAGGGGGTCACTTACTTTCCTCCTGTACTGTGGATGATGGGCGGTACAGCTGTGTGTTATTAGTTACATTACATACAGGGTCACTTACTTTCATCCTGCACTGTGGATGATGGGCGGTACAGCTGTGTTATTAGTTACATTACATAGGGGGTCACTTACTTTCCTCCTGTACTGTGGATGATGGGCGGTACAGCTGTGTGTTATTAGTTACATTACATAGGGGGTCACTTACTTTCCTCCTGTACTGTGGATGACGGGCGGTACAGCTGTGTGTTATTAGTTACATTACATAGGGGTCACTTACTTTCCTCCTGTACTGTGGATGATGGGCGGTACAGCTGTGTGTTATTAGTTACATTACATAGGGGGTCACTTACTTTCCCCCTGTACTGTGAATGATGGGCAGTACAGCTGTGTGTTATTAGTTACATTACATAGGGGGTCACTTACTTTCCTCCTGTACTGTGGATGATGGGTGGTTCAGCTGTGTGTTATTAGTTACATTACATAGGGGGTCACTTACTTTCCTCCTGTACTGTGGATGATGGGTGGTTCAGCTGTGTGTTATTAGTTACATTACATAGGGGGTCACTTACTTTCCTCCTGTACTGTGGATGATGGGCGGTACAGCTATGTGTTATTAGTTACATTACATAGGGGGTCACTTACTTTCCTCCTGTACTGTGGATGATGGGCGGTACAGCTGTGTGTTATTAGTTACATTACATAGGGGGTCACTTACTTTCCTCCTGCACTGTGGATGATGGGCGGTACAGCTGTGTGTTATTAGTTACATTACATAGGGGGTCACTTACTTTCCTCCTGTACTGTGGGTGATGGGAGGTACAGCTGTGTGTTATTAGTTACATTACATAGGGGGTCACTTACTTTCCTCCTGTACTGTGGATGATGGGTGGTACAGCTGTGTGTTATTAGTTACATTACATAGGGGGTCACTTACTTTCCTCCTGCACTGTGGATGATGGGCGGTATAGCTGTGTGTTATTAGTTACATTACATAGGGGGTCACTTACTTTCCTCCTGTACTGTGGATGATGGGCGGTACAGCTGTGTGTTATTTGTTACATTACATAGGGGGTCACTTACTTTCCTCCTGTACTGTGGATGATGGGCGGTACAGCTGTGTGTTATTAGTTACATTACATAGGGGTTCACTTACTTTCCTCCTGCACTGTGGATGATGGGCGGTACAGCTGTGTGTTATTAGTTACATTACATATGGGGTCACTTACTTTCCTCCTGTACTGTGGATGATGGGCGGTACAGCTGTGTGTTATTAGTTACATTACATAGGGGGTCACTTACTTTCCTCCTGTACTGTAGATGATGGGTGGTACAGCTGTGTGTTATTAGTTACATTACATAGGGGGTCACTTACTTTCCTCCTGCACTGTGGATGATGGGCGGTACAGCTGTGTGTTATTAGTTACATTACATAGGGGGTCACTTACTTTCCTCCTGTACTGTGGATGATGGGTGGTACAGCTGTGTGTTATTAGTTACATTACATAGGGGGTCACTTACTTTCCTCCTGCACTGTGGATGATGGGCGGTACAGCTGTGTGTTATTAGTTACATTACATAGGGGGTCACTTACTTTCCTCCTGCACTGTGGATGATGGGCGGTACAGCTGTGTGTTTTTAGTTACATTACATAGGGGGTCACTTACTTTCCCCCTGTACTGTGGATGATGGGCGGTACAGCTGTGTGTTATTAGTTATATTACATAGGGGGTCACTTACTTTCCCACTGTACTGTGGATGATGGGCGGTACAGCTGTGTGTTATTAGTTATATTACATAGGGGGTCACTTACTTTCCTCCTGTACTGTGGATGATGGGCGGTACAGCTGTGTGTTATTAGTTACATTACATAGGGGGTCACTTACTTTCCCCCTGTACAGTGGGGGATGGGTGGTACAGCTGTGTGTTATTAGTTACATTACATAGGGGGTCACTTACTTTCCTCCTGTACTGTGGATGATGGGCGGTACAGCTGTGTGTTATTAGTTACATTACATAGGGGGTCACTTACTTTCCTCCTGTACTGTGGATGCTGGGCGGTACAGCTGTGTGTTATTAGTTACATTACATAGGGGGTCACTTACTTTCCCCCTGTACTGTGGATGATCGCTGGTACAGCTGTGTGTTATTAGTTACATTACATAGGGGGCCACTTACTTTCCTCCTGCACTGTGGATGATGGGCGGTACAGCTGTGTGTTATTAGTTACATTACATAGGGGGTCACTTACTTTCCTCCTGTACTGTGGATGATGGGCGGTACAGCTGTGTGTTATTAGTTACATTACATAGGGGGTCACTTACTTTCCTCCTGTACTGTGGATGATGGGTGGTACAGCTGTGTGTTATTAGTTACATTACATAGGGGGTCACTTACTTTCCTCCTGCACTGTGGATGATGGGCGGTACAGCTGTGTGTTTTTAGTTACATTACATAGGGGGTCACTTACTTTCCCCCTGTACTGTGGATGATGGGCGGTACAGCTGTGTGTTATTAGTTATATTACATAGGGGGTCACTTACTTTCCCACTGTACTGTGGATGATGGGCGGTACAGCTGTGTGTTATTAGTTATATTACATAGGGGGTCACTTACTTTCCTCCTGTACTGTGGATGATGGGCGGTACAGCTGGGTGTTATTGGTTACATTACATAGGGGGTCACTTACTTTCTTCCTGTACTGTGGATGATGGGTGGTACAGCTGTGTGTTATTAGTTACATTACATAGGGGGTCACTTACTTTCCCCCTGTACAGTGGGGGATGGGTGGTACAGCTGTGTGTTATTAGTTACATTACATAGGGGGTCACTTACTTTCCTCCTGTACTGTGGATGATGGGCGGTACAGCTGTGTGTTATTAGTTACATTACATAGGGGGTCACTTACTTTCCTCCTGTACTGTGGATGCTGGGCGGTACAGCTGTGTGTTATTAGTTACATTACATAGGGGGTCACTTACTTTCCCCCTGTACTGTGGATGATCGCTGGTACAGCTGTGTGTTATTAGTTACATTACATAGGGGGTCACTTACTTTCCTCCTGTACTGTGGATGATGGGTGGTACAGCTGTGTGTTATTAGTTACATTACATAGGGGGTCACTTACTTTCCTCCTGTACTGTGGATGATGGGCGGTACAGCTGTGTGTTATTAGTTACATTACATAGGGGGTCACTTACTTTCCTCCTGTACTGTGGATGATGGGTGGTACAGCTGTGTGTTATTAGTTACATTACATAGGGGGTCACTTACTTTCCTCCTGCACTGTGGATGATGGGCGGTACAGCTGTGTGTTGTTAGTTACATTACATAGGGGGTCACTTACTTTCTTCCTGCACTGTGGATGATGGGCAGTACAGCTATGTGTTATTAGTTACATTACATAGGGGGTCACTTACTTTCCTCCTGTACTGTGGATGATGGGCGGTACAGCTGTGTGTTATTAGTTACATTACATAGGGGGTCACTTACTTTCCTCCTGTACTGTGGATGATGGGCGGTACAGCTGTGTGTTATTAGTTACATTACATAGGGGGTCACTTACTTTCCTCCTGTACTGTGGATGATGGGCGGTACAGCTGTGTTATTAGTTACATTACATAGGGGGTCACTTACTTTCCTCCTGTACTGTGGATGATGGACTGTACAGCTGTGTGTTGTTAGTCACATTACATAGGGGGTCACTTACTTTCCTCCTGTACTGTGGATGATGGGCGGTACAGCTGTGTGTTATTAGTTACATTACATAGGGGGTCACTTACTTTCCTCCTGTACTATGGATGATGGGCCGTACAGCTGTGTGTTATTAGTTACATTACATAGGGGGTCACTTACTTTCCTCCTGTACTGTGGATGATGGGCAGTACAGCTGTGTGTTATTAGTTACATTACATAGGGGGTCACTTACTTTCCCCCTGTACTGTGGATGATGGGCGGTACAGCTGTGTGTTATTAGTTACATTACATAGGGGGTCACTTACTTTCCTCCTGCACTGTGGATGATGGGTGGTACAGCTGTGTGTTATTAGTTACATTACATAGGGGGTCACTTACTTTCCCCCTGCACTGTGGATGATGGGCGGTACAGCTGTGTGTTATTAGTTACATTACATAGGGGGTCACTTACTTTCCTCCTGTACTGTGGATGATGGGCGGTACAGCTGTGTGTTATTAGTTACATTACATAGGGGGTCACTTACTTTCCCCCTGTACTGTGGATGATGGGCAGTACAGCTGTTTGTTATTAGTTACATTACATAGGGGGTCACTTACTTTCCTCCTGTACTGTGGATGATGGGCGGTACAGCTCTGTGTTATTAGTTACATTACATAGGGGGTCACTTACTTTCCTCCTGTACTGTGGATGATGGGCGGTACAGCTGTGTGTTAGTAGTTACATTACATAGGGGGTCACTTACTTTCCTCCTGCACTGTGGATGATGGGCAGTACAGCTGTGTGGTGTTAGTTGCATTACATAGGGGGTCACTTACTTTCTTCTTGCACGGAGGGGGATGGGCGGTACAGCTGTGTGCTATTAGTTACACTACACAGGGGGTCACTTACTTTTTCTTCCCCATCTCTCCTTCCAGGTTCACTTCGGCACTGGAGACCCCAACACTCCTGGCTTTCCTTCTTTCAATCACACCCAGTTTCCCCCTTTCAAATCCTCAGGACTTCCCAAAATCCTGGCTCAGGCCATCAGCTTTTCATCTGCACAGTCACTGCTGGGGTAGGTATAAGGCTTCATAGAATCATAGATGAGTAGAGTTGGAAGCGTCACCCGGGGTCATTGGGTCTCCCCTGGGTCATTGCGTCCCCCAGGGTCATTGGGTCTCCCCGGGTCATTGGGTCCCCCAGGGTCATTGGGTCCCCCAGGGTCATCGGGTCCAAACCCCTGCTCAGTGCAGGATTCAATAAATCACCCCAGACATACATTTGTCCAGCCTCTGAAGACTTACATTGAAGGAGAACTCCCCACCTCCCATGGCAACCTGTTCCACTCACTGATCCCCCTCACTGTCTAATATCTAATCTGTGTCTCCTCCCTTTCAGTTTCATCCCATTGCTTCTAGTCTTTCCTTGTACAGATGAGAATAGGGCTGATCCCTCTGCACTGTGACAGCCCTTCAGATATTTGTAGACCTCTATTACGTCTCCTCTCAGCCTTCTCTTCTGGAAGCTAAACATTCCCAGATCCTTTACCCGTTCCTCACAGGACATGATTTGCAGACTGCTCACCATCTTGGTAACTCTTCTCTGAACTTGCTCCAGTTTGTCGATCTCTTTTTTAAAGTGGGGTGCCCAGAACTGGACCCAGTATTCCAGATGAGGTCTGACTAAGGAGGAGTAGAGGGGATAATGACCTCACATGATCTAGACTCTATGCTTCTCTTAATACATCCCAGAATTGTGTTTGCTTTTTTGGCTGCTGCATCACATTGTTGACTCATGTTCAGCCTATGATCTATTAGTATAACCAAGTCTTTTTCACATGTGCTGCTGCTTAGCCCAATTCCTCCCATTCTGTATGTGCTTTCTTCTGCTTTCTTCATTTTTCTTGCCCAGATGTAGGACTTTGCATTTCTCCTTGTTAAATACCATTCTGTTAGTCGCCGACCACTGTGCAAGCTTTTCTAGATCTTTTTGAATCCCCTCTCTCTTCCCTAGTGTTAGCTATCCCTCCTAGCTTTGTGTCATCAGCAAATTTGATCAGTTTCCCATCAATTCCCTCCTCCAGATCATGTATAACAATGTTGGCCACCACTGGGCCCCGGACAGAGCCTTGTGGTGCCCCATTTCATACATTCTTCCACTTGGATGTGCAGCCATTTATGACCCCTCTTTGAGTACGATCACTCAGACAGTTGGGAATCCACCTAACGGTTGCCTTGTCAATCCCAGATTTGGTCATTTTTTTTAGATACTTTGTCAGATGCTTTACTAAAGTCAAGATATACTATATCCACCGCATTTCCTTGATCAACCCAGTCAGTGATTCTGTCATAGAAGGAAATTAGATTCGTCTGACATGACGTGTTTGTTACAAACCCATGCTGGCTCTGGTTAATTACTCCATTCTCATCTAAGTAGTTGCCTACATGTTTAATAATTTGTTCAAAGATCTTTCCCGGTATAAAAGTCAGGCTCACAGGCCTGTAGTTTCCTGGATCCACCTTCTTCCCTTTTTTGAAGATAGGGACAACATTTGCCCTTTTCCAATCTTCTGGGACTTCTCTTTGTTACTGTAAACTACCCTGGATACGCCAGCCCGGGTTGCCCTGGATCTTACCCGCAACCCCTGTCCCTGCCTACTTGCCTCCACTCCTGGCTAACCCCAGGCGGGCAACTGGGCGGCGGTCCCTACTCTATCTTCCCTTTTTAGATAGGGACAACATTTGCCCTTTATCACTTCTGCTGTTTCATTATAAAGAATTCTCCAGTTACATCCAGAGCTGCAGTCAATTCTGCTGACATCTCTAGTTGTTTCTTAAATCTATCTGTGTTTTATAATCTTGAGGCCTATTTACACGCAAAGACAATCTTTCAAACAATTGAAGGATTGACAGTTCTAGCAATCATCTTGCATAAAATACTAATGGGCACTAATGTCCATTAGCACTTTATCAGCTTCATTTGCATATATATGAGCCTTGAGCAACTGTTTGCAAATCCCAGCATGTGGTCTGAACTCAGCTGTGTTGTCTTCACAAAGGCTTCTGCGGGCTGTCAGCTGAATACAATGTAATCAGCTGCTCCCATGGAGAAAACAGCGTGTAGTCCCTGCTATCTCTCTCCAGCCAAACAATGGATTTTATATTCACCTAAAAATCATTGTTCGGCCGAAAATTTAATGATGGCAGCGTTTACACGCAACGATTATCACTCATATGCCATCGTTTGAATACATTTTGAGCGACAATTGTTGCGTGTAAATGGGACTTTAGCTGTCAACAACTTTCTAGTAATAGTAAACCCTCAGAGTTATCAGGACAGCTTTGGAGTTGACATGAGCATAAGACATAATGCAAGAGCAGATGTGTGAATGCAGCTCTGGAGGTGAAAGGAGTGAAAAACAAGATGAAGTTGCAAAAGTCCGGATGTGACTGGAGCATGAGCCTTGATTTAAAGATTGAAGCTTTGGTCATTTCTGTCATTGTCTGCAGGCGACTGGTGGGGCGCAGCATCCCTGAGACGTGGCGGTCAGCAAACTTCCTGTCTCACAGCGTGGGTCCGTCACTGACCACCCCGGATTACCAGGTGCAGCTGGAGGTGACTAACGTACCTGTGAGCGTGGAGCTGCACAACGTCTTTGGCAGCATCACGGGTCACTATGAGCCTGGTGAGCACATTATACCCCTCCCCCGGCATGCCCGCCTGCGCCCGCACTGACCCCTTTCCTGTCTCCTTAGAACACTACATCGTGGTAGGAGCCCAGCGGGATTCCTGGGGCCCGGGTGCTGCCAAGTCGGGAGTGGGCACTGCCATCCTGCTAGAGCTGGCGCGTTCCATGACCATGATGGTGCACAATGGTGAGTGGGGGGGCGGTGTAGCAGAGCTGAGTGTGCAGTGCTGTGTAGTCACCCGCGTCTGTGTCTTCCAGGCTTCAAGCCCCGCCGCAGCATCCTGTTTGTCAGCTGGGATGGAGGCGACTTTGGCAGCATCGGCGCCACCGAGTGGTTGGAGGTATTATAGTGTTATTATGGACTTTGCCGCCCGCCATCAGGTGACTCCGCTGACCGCAGCTTTATATTTCAGGGGTACCTCAGCATGCTGCACCTCAAAGTGGCGGCCTACCTAAGCCTGGACACCCCGCTGTTAGGTAACAGCAAATCTACATATTCCTCACCATGTTCAGGATCACTGCTTGCTGTCAGTGAAAGGGACATTCAGGCTAATTTCACACGGGCAGGCGCGATATCGGGACGTGAAACTTGACATGGCGCTGGGGAACGTGCGATGTCCCCGCCAGCGAGGCGTTTGTGTGTCAAACACCCCCCAGCACTTCAGTACGGCAGGGAGGTGAGTTGGAGGAACGGTAAGTGTTTCCCGCGTCGCGCTCGCCCGCCCCTCCCACGCCCTGCGATGTGTTTTCCGGCCCCATTAAAAGCAACGGACGAGGCGCTTCGAGGGAAGATCCACACGTAGGACGTGCCGCAAGTATTTCCCGCACCGCGATGCAAGATAAAATGATCCCGTCTGAGTGTTTACATGAAATCCATCCAGAGCCATGATATCGCTCAGCTATGAAGGTTGGGAGGACTAGAGATTACCCATGAACCCCTGGGACACAGCAGGACTTCTGGAACAGTGTAGGGCCAAGGATAAGACAGTGGCCACAAGAGCAGATAGCTGTAGTGTAAAGCATGGTGGTGGAGAGTTATGTTATCGCCGGACCAGAAGACGTGACAACTACAGATTTCCAAGGGAAGAAGCTGACACCTTCAGTGTAAAGCATAGTGGAAATTTTTTTTTTTGCTTTAGCCCTTCAGTGTGAGCCCTAAACATTACCATTTACTGAAGCAGGTGGAGATCTTGAACATGGGGGTGGCTGTAACCCATTTATTGGTGCCATCATTGTTATAACTCAGCAATTCAACTTTTATTCTGTGACCTTTTTTTAAGGAGATGAAAGGTTTCTTGCCAAATTGAGTCCACTGTTCAATAACCTGATAGAGAACATCATAAAGCAGGTGGGTGGAGAGTGTATACGGGGAGGGCGCTGTATACTGCGCTGGAGCTGCTAGATGCCTGATTACTGCCATAACCTTTCCACATGTCTCTGTATACATCTCCTCTCCTCTCTCTGGACTCTGTATACATCTCCTCTCCTCTCTCTGGACTCTGTATACAACTCCCCTCCTCTCTCTGGCCTCTGTATACATCTCCTCCCCTCTCTCTGTATACATCACCTCCCCTCTCTCTGTATACATCTCCTCCCCTCTCCCTGTATACATCTCCCCTTCTCTCTCTGTATACATCTTCTCCCCTCTCTCTGTATACATCTCCTCCCGTCTCTCTGTATACATCTCCTCTCCTCTCTCTGTATACATCTCCCCTCCTCTCTCTGGACTCTGTATACATCTCCCCTCCTCTCTCTGGACTCTGTATACATCTCCCCTCGTCTCTCTGGACTCTGTATACATCTCCCCTCGTCTCTCTGGACTCTGTATACATCTCCCCTCGTCTCTCTGGGCTCTGTATACATCTCCCCTCGTCTCTAGGGACTCTGTGTACATCCCCTCTCCTCTCTCTGTATACATCTCCTCTCCTCTCTCTGGACTCTGTATACATCTCCTCCCCTCTCTCTGGACTCTGTATACATCTCCTCTCCTCTCTCTGGACTCTGTATACATCTCCTCCCCTCTCTGTGGACTCTGTATACATCTCCTCCCCTCTCTGTGGACTCTGTATACATCTCCTCCCCTCTCTCTGTATACATCTCCTCCCCTCTCTCTGTATACATCTCCCCTCGTCTCTCTGGACTCTGTATACATCTCCTCTCTCTGGACTCTGTATACATTTCCCCTCCTCTCTCTGGACTCTGTATATATCTCCCCTCGTCTCTCTGGACTCTGTATACATCCCCTCTCCTCTCTCTGTATACATCTCCTCTCCTCTCTCTGGACTCTGTATACATCTCCTCCCGTCTCTCGGGACTCTGTATACATCTCCTCCCCTCTCTCTGTATACATCACCTCCCCTCTCTCTGAATACATCTCCCCTCCTCTCTCTGGCCTCTGTATACATCTCCCCTCTTCTCTCTGGCCTCTGTATACATCTCCTCCCCTCTCTCTGTATACATCTCCTCCCCTCTCTCTGTATACATCACCTCCCCTCTCTCTGTATACATCTCCTCCCCTCTCTCTATAAACATCTCCCCCCCCCCTGTATACATCTCCTCCCCTCTCTCTGTATACATCTCCTCTCCTCTCTCTGTATACATCTACTCCCCTCTCTCTGTATACATCTCCTCTTCTCTCTCTGTATACATCTCCTCCCCTCTCTCTGTATACATCTCCTCCCGTCTCTCTGTATACAACTCCTCTCTCTGTATACATCTCCCCTCCTCTCTCTGGACTGTGTATATATCTCCCCTCATCTCTCTGGACTATGTATACATCTCCCCTCGTCTCTCTGGACTCTGCATACATCGCCTCTCCTCTCTCTGTATACATCTCCTCTCCTCTCTCTGGACTCTGTATACATCTCCTCCCCTCTCTCTGTATACATCTCCTCCCCTCTCTCTGTATACATCTCCCCACGTCTCTCTGGACTCTGTATACATCTCCTCTCCTCTCTCTGGACTCTGTATACATCTCCCCTCCTCTCTCTGGACTCTGTATATATTTCCCCTCATCTCTCTGGACTCTGTATACATCTCCTCTCCTCTCTCTGGACTCTGTATACATCTCCTCCCCTCTCTCTGGACTCTGTATACATCTCCTCCCCTCTCTCTGTATACATTTCCTCCCCTTTCTCTGTATACATCTCCTCCCCTCTCTCTGTGTCTCTGTATACATCTCCTCCCCTCTCTCTGTATACATCACCTCCCCTCTCTCTGTATACATCTCCTCTCCTCTCTCTGGACTCTGTATACATCCCCTCTCCTCTCTCTGTATACATCTCCTCTCTCTGTATAAATCACCTCCCCTCTCTCTGTATACATCTCCTCTCCTCTCTCTGTATACATCTCCTCTCCTCTCTCTGGACTCTGTATACATCTCCTCCCCTCTCTCTGTATACATCTCTCTCCTCCCCTCTCTCTGTATACATCTCCCCCCCCTCTCTCTGTATACATCTCCTCCACTCTCTCTGGACTCTGTATACATCCCCTCTCCTCTCTCTGTATACATCTCCTCTCCTCTCTCTGAACTCTCTGTATACATCTCCTCTGCTCTCTCTGTAAACATCTCCTCCCCTTTCTCTGGACTCTGTATACATCTCCTCCCCTCTCTCTGTATACATCTCCTCCCCTCTCTCTGTGTCTCTGTATACATCACCTCCCCTCTCTCTGTATACATCACCTCCCCTCTCTCTGTATACATCACCTCCCCTCTCTCTGTATACATCTCCTCCCCTCTCTCTGTATACATCTCCTCTCCTCTCTTTGTATACATCTCCCCCTCTCTGTATACATCTCCTCCCCTCTCTCTGTATACATCTCCTCTCTCTGTATACATCTCCTCCCCTCTCTCTGTGTCTCTGTATACATCTCTCTTTGTATACATCTCCTCCCCTCTCTCTGTATACATCCCCTCCCCTCTCTCTGTATAAATCTCCTCTCTCGGTATACATCTTCTTCCCTCTCTCTGTATACATCTCCTCCTGTCTCTCTGTATACATCTCCTCTCCTCTCTCTGTATACATCTCCTCGCCTCTCTCTGTGTCTCAGTATACATCTCCTCCCCTCTCTCTGTATACATCCCCTCCCCTCACTCTGTATACATCTCTCTCTGTATATATCTTTTTCCTCTCTCTGTATACATCACCTCCCCTCTCTCAGTATACATCTCCTCTCTCTGTATACATCTCCTCTCCTCTCTCTGTATACATTTCCTCCCCTCTCTCTGTATACATCTCCTCCCAACTCTCTGTATACATCTCCTCTCCTCTCTCTGTATACATCTCCTACCCTCTCTCTGTGTCTCTGTATACATCCCCTCCCCTCTCTCTGTATACATCTCTTCTCTCTGTATACATCTCCTCCCCTCTCTCTGTATACATCCCCCCCCTCTCTCTCTGTACATCTCCTCTCTCTGTATACATCTCCTCTCCTCTCTCTGTATACATCTCCTCCCCTCTCTCTGTGCCTCAGTATACATCTCCTTCCCTTTCTCTGTATACATCTCCTCTCTCTGTATACATCTCCTCTCCTCTCTCTGTATAGATCTCCTCCTCTCTCTCTGTATACATCTCCTCTCTCTGTATACATCTCCTCTCCTCTCTCTGTATACATCTCCTCCCCTCTCTCTGTATACATCTCCTCCCCTCTCTCTGTATACACCTCCTCCCCTCTCTCTGTATAAATCTTCTCTCTTCTCTCTGTATACATCTCCTCCTCTCTCTCTGTGTCTCTGTATACATCCCCTCCCCTCTCTCTGTATACATCTATTCTCTCTGTATACATCTCCTCCCCTCTCTCTGTATACATCCCCTCCCCTCTCTCTCTGTACATCTCCTCTCTCTGTATACATCTCCTCTCCTCTCTCTGTATACATCTCCTCCCCTCTCTCTGCTTCTCAGTATACATCTCCTCCCCTCTCTCTGTATACATCTCCTCTCTCTGTATACATCTCCTCTCCTCTCTCTGTATAGATCTCCTCCCCTCTCTCTGTATAGATCTCCTCCCCTCTCTCTGTATACATCTCCTCTCCTCTCTCTGTATACATCTCCTCTCCTCTCTCTGTATACATCTCCTCTCCTCTCTCTGTATACATCTCCTCTCCTCTCTCTGTATACATCTCCTCTCCTCTCTCTGTATATATCTCCTCTCCTCTCTCTGTATAGATCTCCTCCCCTCTCTCTGTATACATCTCCTCCCCTCTCTCTGTATACATCTCCTCTCCTCTCTCTGTATACATCTCCTCTCCTCTCTCTGTATACATCTCCTCTCCTCTCTCTGTATACATCTCCTCTCCTCTCTCTGTATACATCTCCCCCCTCTCTCTGTATATATCTCCTCCCCTCTCTGTGTGTCTCTGTACACATCTCCTCCCTCTCTCTGTATACATCTCCTCCCCACTCTCTGTATACATCACCTCCCCTCTCTCTGTATACAACTCCTCTCCTCTCTCTGTATACATCTCCTCCCCTCTCTCTGTGTCTCTGTATACATCACCTCCCCTCTCTCAGTATACATCTCCTCTCCTCTCTCTGTATACATCTACTCTCCTCTCTCTGTATACATCTCCTCCCCTCTCTCTGTGTCTCTGTATACATCACCTCCCCTCTCTCTGTATACATCTCCTCTCCTCTCTCTGTATACACCTCCTCCCCTCTCTCTGTATTCATCTCCTCTCCTCTCTCTGTATACATCTGCTCCCCTCTCTCTGTGTCTCTGTATGCATCCCCTCCCTCTCTCTTTATACATCTCCTCTCTCTGTATACATCTCCTCTCTCTGTATACATCTCCTCCCCTCTCTCTGTATACATCTTCTCTCTCTGTATACATCACCTCCCCTTTTCTCTGTATACATCTCCTCTCCTCTCTCTGAATACATCTCCTCTCCTCTCTCTGTATACATCACCTCCCCTCTCTCTGTATACATCTCCTGTCCTCCCTCTGTATACATCTCCTCCCCTCTCTCTGTATACATCACCTCCCCTCTCTCAGTATACATCTCCTCTCTCTGTATACATCTCCTCTCCTCTCTCTGTATACATTTCCTCCCCTCTCTCTGTATACATCTCCTCCCAACTCTCTGTATACATCTCCTCTCCTCTCTCTGTATACATCTCCTACCCTCTCTCTGTGTCTCTGTATACATCCCCTCCCCTCTCTCTGTATACATCTCTTCTCTCTGTATACATCTCCTCCCCTCTCTCTGTATACATCCCCCCCCCTCTCTCTCTGTACATCTCCTCTCTCTGTATACATCTCCTCTCCTCTCTCTGTATACATCTCCTCCCCTCTCTCTGTGCCTCAGTATACATCTCCTTCCCTTTCTCTGTATACATCTCCTCTCTCTGTATACATCTCCTCTCCTCTCTCTGTATAGATCTCCTCCCCTCTCTCTGTATACATCTCCTCTCTCTGTATACATCTCCTCTCCTCTCTCTGTATACATCTCCTCCCCTCTCTCTGTATACATCTCCTCCCCTCTCTCTGTATACACCTCCTCCCCTCTCTCTGTATAAATCTTCTCTCTTCTCTCTGTATACATCTCCTCCTCTCTCTCTGTGTCTCTGTATACATCCCCTCCCCTCTCTCTGTATACATCTCTTCTCTCTGTATACATCTCCTCCCCTCTCTCTGTATACATCCCCTCCCCTCTCTCTCTGTACATCTCCTCTCTCTGTATACATCTCCTCTCCTCTCTCTGTATACATCTCCTCCCCTCTCTCTGTGTCTCAGTATACATCTCCTCCCCTCTCTCTGTATACATCTCCTCTCTCTGTATACATCTCCTCTCCTCTCTCTGTATAGATCTCCTCCCCTCTCTCTGTATAGATCTCCTCCCCTCTCTCTGTATAGATCTCCTCCCCTCTCTCTGTATACATCTCCTCTCCTCTCTCTGTATACATCTCCTCTCCTCTCTCTGTATATATCTCCTCTCCTCTCTCTGTATAGATCTCCTCTCCTCTCTCTGTATACATCTCCTCCCCTCTCTCTGTATACATCTCCTCTCCTCTCTCTGTATACATCTCCTCTCCTCTCTCTGTATACATCTCCTCTCCTCTCTCTGTATACATCTCCTCTCCTCTCTCTGTATACATCTCCCCCCTCTCTCTGTATATATCTCCTCCCCTCTCTGTGTGTTTCTGTACACATCTCCTCCCTCTCTCTGTATACATCTCCTCCCCACTCTCTGTATACATCACCTCCCCTCTCTCTGTATACAACTCCTCTCCTCTCTCTGTATACATCTCCTCCCCTCTCTCTGTGTCTCTGTATACATCACCTCCCCTCTCTCAGTATACATCTCCTCTCCTCTCTCTGTATACATCTACTCTCCTCTCTCTGTATACATCTCCTCCCCTCTCTCTGTGTCTCTGTATACATCACCTCCCCTCTCTCAGTATACATCTCCTCTCCTCTCTCTGTATACATCTACTCTCCTCTCTCTGTATACATCTGCTCCCCTCTCTCTGTGTCTCTGTATGCATCCCCTCCCTCTCTCTTTATACATCTCCTCTCTCTGTATACATCTCCTCTCTCTGTATACATCTCCTCCCCTCTCTCTGTATACATCTTCTCTCTCTGTATACATCACCTCCCCTTTTCTCTGTATACATCTCCTCTCCTCTCTCTGAATACATCTCCTCTCCTCTCTCTGTATACATCACCTCCCCTCTCTCTGTATACATCTCCTGTCCTCCCTCTGTATACATCTCCTCCCCTCTCTCTGTATACATCTCCTCCCCTCTCTCTGTATACATCCCCTCCGCTCTCTCTGTATACATCTCCTCTCTCTGTATACATCTCCTCCCCTCTCTCTGTGTCTCTGTATAAATCTCCTCTCCTCTCTCTCTGTATACATCTCCTCTCCTCTCTCTATATACATCTCCTCCTCTCTCTCTATATACATCTCCTCCTCTCTCTCTCTCTGTATTCATCTCCTCCACTCTCTCTGTATACATCTCCTCTCCTCTCTCTGTATACATCTCCTCCCCTCTCTCTGTGTCTCAGTATACATCTCCTCCCCTCTCTCTGTATTCATCTCCTCTCCTCTCTCTGTATACATCTCCTCCCCTCTCTCTGTGTCTCAGTATACATCTCCTCCCCTCTCTCTGTATACATCTCCTCTCTCTGTATGCATCTCCTCTCCTCTCTCTGTATAGATCTCCTCCCCTCTCTCTGTATAGATCTCCTCCCCTCTCTCTGTATAGATCTCCTCCCCTCTCTCTGTATACATCACCTCCCCTCTCTCTGTATACATCACCTCCCCTCTCTCTTTATACATCTCCTCTCTCTGTATACATCTCCTCTCTCTGTATACATCTCCTCCCCTCTCTCTGTATACATCTTCTCTCTCTGTATACATCACCTCCCCTTTTCTCTGTATACATCTCCTCTCCTCTCTCTGAATACATCTCCTCTCCTCTCTCTGTATACATCACCTCCCCTCTCTCTGTATACATCTCCTGTCCTCCCTCTGTATACATCTCCTCCCCTCTCTCTGTATACATCTCCTCCCCTCTCTCTGTATACATCCCCTCCGCTCTCTCTGTATACATCTCCTCTCTCTGTATACATCTCCTCCCCTCTCTTTGTGTCTCTGTATACATCTCCTCTCCTCTCTCTCTGTATACATCTCCTCTCCTCTCTCTATATACATCTCCTCCTCTCTCTATATATACATCTCCTCCTCTCTCTCTCTCTGTATTCATCTCCTCCCCTCTCTCTGTATACATCTCCTCTCCTCTCTCTGTATACATCTCCTCCCCTCTCTCTGTGTCTCAGTATACATCTCCTCCCCTCTCTCTGTATTCATCTCCTCTCCTCTCTCTGTATACATCTCCTCCCCTCTCTCTGTGTCTCAGTATACATCTCCTCCCCTCTCTCTGTATACATCTCCTCTCTCTGTATGCATCTCCTCTCCTCTCTCTGTATAGATCTCCTCCCCTCTCTCTGTATAGATCTCCTCCCCTCTCTCTGTATAGATCTCCTCCCCTCTCTCTGTATACATCACCTCCCCTCTCTCTGTATACATCACCTCCCCTCTCTCTGTATACATCTCTCTCCTCTCTCTGTATACATCTCCTGTCCTCTCTCTGTATACATCTCCTCTCCTCTCTCTGTATACATCTCCTCTCCTCTCTCTGTATACATCTCCTCCCCTCTCTCTGTATACATCTCCTCTCCTCTCTCTGTATACATCTCCTCTCCTCTCTCTGTATACATCTCCTCTCCTCTCTCTGTATACATCTCCCCCCTCTCTCTGTATACATCTCCTCCCCTCTCTGTGTGTCTCTGTACACATCTCCTCCCTCTCTCTGTATACATCTCCTCTCCTCTCTCTGTATACATCTCCTCCCCTCTCTCTGTATACATCACCTCCCCTCTCTCTGTATATATCTCCTCCCCTCTCTCTGTATACATCTCCTCCCTCTCTCTGTATACATCTCCTCCCCACTCTCTGTATACATCACCTCCCCTCTCTCTGTATACAACTCCTCTCCTCTCTCTGTATACATCTCCTCCCCTCTCTCTGTGTCTCTGTATACATCACCTCCCCTCTCTCTGTGTCTCTGTATACATCACCTCCCCTCTCTCAGTATACATCTCCTCTCCTCTCTCTGTATACATCTACTCTCCTCTCTCTGTATACATCTGCTCCCCTCTCTCTGTGTCTCTGTATGCATCCCCTCCCTCTCTCTTTATACATCTCCTCTCTCTGTATACATCTCCTCTCTCTGTATACATCTCCTCCCCTCTCTCTGTATACATCTTCTCTCTCTGTATACATCACCTCCCCTTTTCTCTGTATACATCTCCTCTCCTCTCTCTGTATACAAATCCTCCCCTCTCTCTGTATACATCACCTCCCCTCTCTCTGTATACATCTCCTGTCCTCCCTCTGTATACATCTCCTCCCCTCTCTCTGTATACATCTCCTCCCCTCTCTCTGTATACATCCCCTCCGCTCTCTCTGTATACATCTCCTCTCTCTGTATACATCTCCTCCCCTCTCTCTGTGTCTCTGTATACATCTCCTCTCCTCTCTCTCTGTATACATCTCCTCTCCTCTCTCTATATACATCTCCTCCTCTCTCTCTGTATACATCTCCTCCTCTCTCTCTCTGTATTCATCTCCTCCCCTCTCTCTGTATACATCTCCTCCCCTCTCTCTGTATACATCTCCTCCCCTCTCTCTGTATACATCTCCTTCCCTCTCTCTGTATACATCTCCTTCCCTCTCTCTGTATACATCTCCTCTCCTCTCTCTGTATACATCTCCTCTCCTCTCTCTGTGTACATCTCCTCTCCTCTCTCTGTGTATATCTCCTCCCCTCTCTCTGTATACATTTCCTCTCCTCTCTCTGTATACATCTTCTCCCGTCTCTCTGTGTCTCTGTATACATCTCCTCTCCTCTCTCAGTATACATCTCCTCTCCTCTCTCTGTATACATCTCCTCCCCTCTCTCTGTATACATCTCCTCCCCTCTCTCTGTATACATCTCCTCCCCTCTCTCTGTATACATCACCTCCCCTTTTCTCTGTATACATCTCCTCTCCTCTCTCTGTATACATCTCCTCTCCTCTCTCTGTATACAAATCCTCCCCTCTCTCTGTATACATCACCTCCCCTCTCTCTGTATACATCTCCTCTCCTCCCTCTGTATACATCTCCTCCCCTCTCTCTGTATACATCCCCTCCGCTCTCTCTGTATACATCTCCTCTCTCTGTATACATCTCCTCTCCTCTCTCTCTGTATACATCTCCTCTCCTCTCTCTATATACATCTCCTTCTCTCTCTCTGTATACATCTCCTCCCCTCTCTCTGTATACATATCCTCCCCTCTCTCTGTATACATCTCCTCCCCTCTCTCTGTATACATCGCCTCCGCTCTCTCTGTATACATCTCCTCTCTCTGTATACATCTCCTCCCCTCTCTCTGTGTCTCTGTATACATCTCCTCTCCTCTCTCTCTGTATACATCTCCTCTCCTCTCTCTATATACATCTCCTCCTCTCTCTCTGTATACATCTCCTCCTCTCTCTCTCTGTATTCATCTCCTCTCTCTCTCTGTATTCATCTCCTCCTCTCTCTCTCTGTATTCATCTCCTCCCCTCTCTCTGTATACATCTCCTCCCCTCTCTCTGTATACATCTCCTCCCCTCTCTCTGTATACATCTCCTTCCCTCTCTCTGTATACATCTCCTCCCCTCTCTCTTTATACATCTCCTCTCCTCTCTCTGTATACATCTCCTCTCCTCTCTCTGTGTATATCTCCTCCCCTCTCTCTGTATACATTTCCTCTCCTCTCTCTGTATACATCTTCTCCCATCTCTCTGTGTCTCTGTATACATCTCCTCTCCTCTCTCAGTATACATCTCCTCCCCTCTCTCTGTATACATCTTCTCTCTCTGTATACATCACCTCCCCTTTTCTCTGTATACATCTCCTCTCCTCTCTCTGTATACATCTCCTCTCCTCTCTCTGTATACAAATCCTCCCCTCTCTCTGTATACATCACCTCCCCTATCTCTGTATACATCTCCTCTCCTCCCTCTGTATACATCTCCTCCCCTCTCTCTGTATACATCTCCTCCCCTCTCTCTGTATACATCCCCTCCGCTCTCTCTGTATACATCTCCTCTCTCTGTATACATCTCCTCTCCTCTCTCTCTGTATACATCTCCTCTCCTCTCTCTATATACATCTCCTCCCCTCTCTCTGTATACATCTCCTCCCCTCCCTCTGTATACATCTCCTCCCCTCTCTCTGTATACATCTCCTCCCCTCTCTCTGTGTCTCTGTATACATCTCCTCTTTTCTCTCTCTCTGTATACATCTCCTCTCCTCTCTCTATATACATCTCCTTCTCTCTCTCTGTATACATCTCCTCCTCTCTCTCTGTATACATCTCCTCCTCTCTCTCTGTATACATCTCCTCCTCTCTCTCTGTATACATCTCCTCTCTCTGTATTCATCTCCTCCCCTCTCTCTGTATATATCTCCTCCCCTCTCTCTGTATACATCTCCTCTCTCTGTATACATCTCCTCCCCTCTCTCTGTATACATCTTCTCTCTCTGTATACATCACCTCCCCTTTTCTCTGTATACATCTCCTCTCCTCTCTCTGTATACAAATCCTCCCCTCTCTCTGTATACATCACCTCCCCTCTCTCTGTATACATCTCCTGTCCTCCCTCTGTATACATCTCCTCCCCTCTCTCTGTATACATCTCCTGTCCTCCCTCTGTATACATCACCTCCCCTCTCTCTGTATACATCTCCTGTCCTCCCTCTGTATACATCTCCTCCCCTCTCTCTGTATACATCTCCTCCCCTCTCTCTGTATACATCCCCTCCGCTCTCTCTGTATACATCTCCTCTCTCTGTATACATCTCCTCCCCTCTCTCTGTGTCTCTGTATACATCTCCTCTCCTCTCTCTCTGTATACATCTCCTCTCTATATATACATCTCCTCCTCTCTCTCTGTATACATCTCCTCCTCTCTCTCTCTGTATTCATCTCCTCCCCTCTCTCTGTATACATCTCCTCCCCTCTCTCTGTATACATCTCCTCCCCTCTCTCTGTATACATCTCCTTCCCTCTCTCTGTATACATCTCCTTCCCTCTCTCTGTATACATCTCCTTCCCTCTCTCTGTATACATCTCCTCTCCTCTCTCTGTATACATCTCCTCTCCTCTCTCTGTATACATCTCCTTCCCTCTCTCTGTATACATCTCCTTCCCTCTCTCTGTATACATCTCCTCCCCTCTCTCTGTATACATTTCCTCTCCTCTCTCTGTATACATCTTCTCCCGTCTCTCTGTGTCTCTGTATACATCTCCTCTCCTCTCTCAGTATACATCTCCTCTCCTCTCTCTGTATACATCTCCTCCCCTCTCTCTGTATACATCTTCTCTCTCTGTATACATCACCTCCCCTTTTCTCTGTATACATCTCCTCTCCTCTCTCTGTATACATCTCCTCTCCTCTCTCTGTATACAAATCCTCCCCTCTCTCTGTATACATCACCTCCCCTCTCTCTGTATACATCACCTCCCCTCTCTCTGTATACATCTCCTCTCCTCCCTCTGTATACATCTCCTCCCCTCTCTCTGTATACATCTCCTCCCCTCTCTCTGTATACATCCCCTCCGCTCTCTCTGTATACATCTCCTCTCTCTGTATACATCTCCTCTCCTCTCTCTATATACATCTCCTTCTCTCTCTCTGTATACATCTCCTCTCCTCCCTCTGTATACATCTCCTCCCCTCTCTCTGTATACATCTCCTCCCCTCTCTCTGTATACATCCCCTCCGCTCTCTCTGTATACATCTCCTCTCTCTGTATACATCTCCTCCCCTCTCTCTGTATACATCTCCTCTCCTCCCTCTGTATACATCTCCTCCCCTCTCTCTGTATACATCTCCTCCCCTCTCTCTGTATACATCTCCTCCCCTCTCTCTGTGTCTCTGTATACATCTCCTCTCCTCTCTCTATATACATCTCCTTCTCTCTCTCTGTATACATCTCCTCCTCTCTCTCTGTATACATCTCCTCCTCTCTCTCTGTATACATCTCCTCCTCTCTCTCTGTATACATCTCCTCCTCTCTCTCTGTATACATCTCCTCCTCTCTCTCTGTATACATCTCCTCTCCTCTCTCTGTATTCATCTCCTCCTCTCTCTCTCTGTATATATCTCCTCCCCTCCCTCTGTATACATCTCCTCTCCTCTCTCTGTATACATCTTCTCCCGTCTCTCTGTGTCTCTGTATACATCTCCTCTCCTCTGTGCATTCTCCTCTTCTTCAGGTGGATCATCCTCGCCAAAGTCAGCAATCCATCTATGATTATATGAGGATGAGCAGCAGTAACTGGAAAGCAGAAGTGTAAGTTCTCCTGCATGACACCACCGACTGACCCAGCAGACAACCCAAAGGGCATCCATGAGAGCCGGCAGCACGGCGCCCTCTGCATGTCCTACCAGACAATGAGCCACTACAGGAAGCTTTCTGCTAGTCACGCTTAGTTTTCCCCTGACTAGCACTACCCATCACTGTGCCGGATGGCGCTCTCCTGTGGGTACAGCCTTGGATATGACATATGGCTGTCGTCTCTGGGCTTTGTTGGTCGTACACAGCCCAATCATGGAGATCAGTCACGGGCCCAATATCTATGATTAGCAGTTAGAGGCCATGTATGACGGGACACTGATGGGGCGGCGCTGTAGCCCGTCATCCATCTGCAGCCGGGGATTCCGATCACAGGGTCTGGTCTTACCGCTGATGTCCGCGGCCGCAGGGGTGGTTCCCGTGTATTGTCAGGCATATCACACAGAGTGTAGAATACTTATAGTGTTTAGAATCATTGTATTTAGTGCAAACGATCTACATAACGAGAGCCTGACGATTCCCCGCTCTTCTCTGCAGCATCGCACCTCTTACCAAGGACAGCAGCGCCTTTGCTTTTACTGCATTTGCCGGAGTTCCTGCACTGGAGTTCTCGTTTGTTGAGGTAACAACTGCATCCTGTCCTGTATACGGTTATATACTGGACTCCATCCTGTCCTGTATACGGTTACATACTGGACTCCATCCTGTCCTGTATACGGTTATATACTGGACTCCATCCTGTCCTGTATACGGTTATATACTGGACTCCATCCTGTCCGGTATACGGCTATATACTGGACTCCATCCTGTCCTGTATACGGTTATATACTGGAGTCTATCCTGTCCTGTATACGGTTATATACCGGACTCCAACCTGTTCCGTATACGGTTATATACTGGACTCCATCCTGTTCCGTATATGGTTATATACTGGACTCCATCCTGTCCGGTATACGGTTATATACTGGACGCCATCCTGTTCCGTATACGGTTATATACCGGACTCCAACCTGTTCCGTATATGGTTATATACTGGACTCCATCCTGTTCCATATATGGTTATATACTGGAGCCCATCTTGTCCGGTATACATTTATATACTGGAGTCCATCCTGTCCGGTATACGGTTACATACTGGACTCCATCCTGTCCGGTATACGGTTATATACCGGACTCCAACCTGTCCGGTATACGGTTATATACCGGACTCCATCCTGTCCTGTATACGGTTATATACTGGACTCCATCCTGTCCTGTATACGGTTATATACTGGACTCCATCCTGTCCGGTATACGGTTATATACCGGACTCCAACCTGTCCGGTATACGGTTATATACTGGACTCCATCCTGTTCTGTATACGGTTATATACTGGACTCCATCCTGTCCTGTATACGGTTATATACCGGACTCCATCCTGTCCGGTATACGGTTACATACTGGACTCCATCCTGTCCGGTATACGGTTATATACCGGACTCCAACCTGTCCGGTATACGGTTATATACCGGACTCCATCCTGTCCTGTATACGGTTATATACCGGACTCCATCCTGTCCGGTATACGGTTATATACTGGACTCCATCCTGTCCGGTATACGGTTATATACCGGACTCCAACCTGTTCTGTATACGGTTATATACCGGACTCCAACCTGTCCGGTATACGGTTATATACTGGACTCCAACCTGTTCTGTATACGGTTATATACTGGACTTCAACCTGTCCGGTATACATTTATATACTGGATTCCATCCTGTCCTGTATACGGTTATATACTGGACTCCATCCTGTCCGGTATACGGTTATATACCGGACTCCAACCTGTCCGGTATACGGTTATATACCGGACTCCAACCTGTTCCGTATACGGTTATATACTGGACTCCAACCTGTTTTGTATACGGTTATATACCGGACTCCAACCTGTTCTGTATACGGTTATATACCGGACTCCAACCTGTTCTGTATACGGTTATATACCGGACTCCAACCTGTCCGGTATACGGTTATATACCGGACTCCAACCTGTTCTGTATACGGTTATATACTGGACTCCAACCTGTCCTGTATACATTTATATACTGGACTCCATCCTGTCCTGTATACGGTTATATACTGGACTCCATCCTGTCCTGTATACGGTTATATACTGGACTCCATCCTGTCCTGTATACGGTTATATACTGGAGTCCATCCTGTCCGGTATACGGTTATATATCGGACTCCAACCTGTCCGGTATACGGTTATATACTGGAGTCCATCCTGTCCGGTATACGGTTATATATCGGACTCCAACCTGTCCGGTATACGGTTATATACTGGACTCCATCCTGTTCTGTATACGGTTATATACTGGACTCCATCCTGTCCGGTATACGGTTATATACTGGACTCCAACCTGTTCTGTATACGGTTATATACTGGACTCCAACCTGTCCTGAATACGGTTATATACTGGACTCCATCCTGTTCCGTATACGGTTATATACTGGACTCCATCCTGTCCTGTATACGGTTATATACTGGACTCCATCCTGTCCGGTATACGGTTATATACTGGACTCCATCCTGTTCCGTATACGGTTATATACTGGACTCCATCCTGTCCTGTATACGGTTATATACTGGACTCCATCCTGTTCCGTATATGGTTATATACCGGACTCCAACCTGTTCTGTATACGGTTATATACTGGACTCCATCCTGTTCTGTATATGGTTATATATTGGAGCCCATCCTGTCCGGTATACGGTTATATACTGGACTCCATCCTGTTCCGTATACGGTTATATACCGGACTCCAACCTGTCCGGTATACGGTTATATATCGGACTCCAACCTGTCCGGTATACGGTTATATACTGGACTCCATCCTGTCCGGTATACAGTTATATGCCGGACTCCATCCTGTCCTGTATACGGTTATATGCCGGACTCCATCCTGTCCGGTATACGGTTATATACTGGACTCCATCCTGTCCTCTATACGGTTATATACTGGACTCCAACCTGTCCGGTACACAGTTATATACTGGACTCCATCCTGTCCCATATACGGTTATATGCCGGACCCCATCCTGTCCGGTATACGGTTATATACCGGACTCCAACCTATCCGGTATACGGTTATATACTGGACTCCATCCTGTCCTGAATACGGTTATATACTGGACTGCATCCTGTCCTGTATACGCTTATATACTGGACTCCCTCCTGTCCTGTATACGGTGATAAACTAGACTCCAACCTGTCCAGTATATGGTTATATACTGGACTCCATCCTGTCCTGTATATGGTTATATACTGGACTCCATCCTGTCCTGTATACGGTTATATACTGGACTCCATCCTGTCCTGTATACGGTTACTTACTGGACTCCATCCTGTCCTGTATACGGTCATATACTGGACTCCATCCTGTCCTGTATACGGTTATATACTGGACTCCATCCTGTCCTGTATACGTTTATATACTGGACTCCATCCTGTCCTGTATACGGTTACTTACTGGACTCCATCCTGTCCGGTATACGGTTATATACCGGACTCCAACCTGTTCTGTATACGGTTATATACTGGACTCCATCCTGTCCTGTATACGGTTATATACTGGACTCCATCCTGTCCTGTATACGGTTATATACTGGACTCCATCCTGTCCTGTATACGGTTACTTACTGGACTCCATCCTGTCCTGTATACGGTTATATACTGGACTCCATCCTGTCCTGTATACGGTTACTTACTGGACTCCATCCTGTCCTGTATACGGTTATATACTGGACTCCATCCTGTCCTGTATACGGTTATATACTGGACTGCATCCTGTCCTGAATACGGTTATATACTGGACTCCCTCCTGTCCTGTATACGGTGATAAACTAGACTCCAACCTGTCCAGTATACGGTTATATACTGGACTCCATCCTGTCCTGTATACGGTCATATACTGGACTCCATCCTGTCCTGTATACGGTCATATACTGGACTCCATCCTGTCCTGTATACGGTTACTTACTGGACTCCATCCTGTCCTGTATACGGTCATATACTGGACTCCATCCTGTCCTGTATACGGTTATATACTGGACTCCATCCTGTCCTGTATACGGTTACTTACTGGACTCCATCCTGTCCGGTATACGGTTATATACTGGACTCCAACCTGTCCTATGTATCCTCATATACACTATGCTGACAAAAGTATTGGGTCGCACATAGAAGGTGACGAAATTGGATTTTATTCCCATTCTCCCCCAGCTGTTGGGCCACCTCAGTGACTGCAGCCCCCTCCGCAGCCGCTGCCCACCAGATCCCCATAGATGTGTGGAGGGTTTTGCCCCCATTCCTGGAGGAGCTTCAGATAGTGATGCGGGGATGATGTGTGTGTTGGGCGGCATGGATACGGCATTCTAGTTCGTCTCGCTCGATGAGATTGAGATCCGGACTTTGGGCGGCCAGTAAAGTCTGCAGACGCTCTGCTCCTCCGCACTGTGTGCCGTATGACATGGCGCTCGGTCATGTTGGTGGAGACATGGAGCTGTACCAGAGTATTACCACAGGGGAGGTGATGCCACATTGTCCGGGAGATCTCTGTACCCTTTGGTGATGAGGGTGGACTTCGCTATAACTTCACTAGTCCTTCCCGGCAGAATCCCCCCCCCCCCCCCCCCCCGCCGCCCGGTAACAGAACCTCCCCCACACCTCCCTGTTGGAGCGATGCTGTCATGTAGAAACCGCTCTCCAGATAACCGCCACACCTAAGTGCCGCCATCCAACTGGAAGATGCTGGATTGTGATTCATCCACAACACTCGCTTCCACTCACTTACAGTCCGTCGCTCCAAGCCACATCACAGGCGCCACTGTGCAGTCACTGCTGTGATGATGTGTGCAGCCGCTCGTCCATCGTAACCCTTCACATGCTGCTCCCTACAGAGGGGTTCTGGTACTAATGAATGTTCCAGTGTCCTGTGAGACCCCCTGAGCGAGGGCAGACGATGTGTGTGAAATCTTCACAGCTCCTACAAGGCTTCGTCATCCACGCTCTGTCAGTTTACGAGGTCTCCCTGAATGTGACGGCACCGCACTTCCATCTCCCAATAACATGGCCAACAGTGGACTCTGGAAGTTCCAGAAGCTGTGATGTCCGTATTGATTGGTTGGTGACATCCCACCACCAGACCCCATTGTCAGCTCTACACCTGGTGACATCCCCCCACCAGACCCCGTTGTCAGCTCTACACCTGGTGACATCCCTCCACCAGACCCCGTTGTCGGCTTTACACCTGGTGACATCCCACCACCAGACCCCATTGTTGGCTCTACACCCGGTGACATCCCACCACCAGACCCCGTTGTCAGCTCTACACCCAGTGACATCCCACCACCAGACCCCGTTGTCGGCTCTACACCCGGTGATATCCCACCACCGGACCTCGTTGTCAGCTCTACACCTGGTGCCATCCCTCACCAGACCCCGTTGTCAGCTCTACACCTGGTGACATTCCCCCACCAGACCCCATTGTCAGCTCTACACCTGGTGACATTCCCCCACCAGACCCCATTGTCAGCTCTACACCTGGTGACATCCCCCCACCAAATGCCGTTGTCAGCTCTACACCTGGTGACATCCCACCACCAGACCCTGTTGTCAGCTCTACACCTGGTGACATCCCCCCACCAGACCCCGTTGTCAGCTCTACACCTGGTGACATCCCCCCACCAGACCCCGTTGTCAGCTCTACACCTGGTGACATCCCCCCACCAGACCCCGTTGTCAGCTCTACACCTGGTGACATCCCACCACCAGACCCCGTTGTCAGCTCTACAGCTGGGGGTGCATCTGATGGTTTCTGTACTGGGGTCTCCTGTGGGATCCTCTTCTTTATACTTGATGCTCACACAGGGGGCCAATACTTTTATCACCATAGTGTAAGTCTGCCCTCCAGCTTCATCCCTCTGTCCTACACTGTCCTCTTACACATAGCTTTGGACCACCTTATTAACGCTCGTCTTCACATCTCCTCTAGGCCTTGCAGCCATATAAGTTCCTGGACACAAAGCAGGACACCTATGAGAATCTGGACCTCGTCATGAACGGTCGGCTTCCGTCCGTCGCTGACAGCCTGGCTCAGGTTGCCGGACTGGCGCTGATAAAGCTTTCCCACGATCACATCCTCCCGCTGGATTACACTGCATACAACGAGGTTCTGCTGAAGCACCTGGTGAGCCTGCAGGCTCATCACAAGAAGCTGAAGGTGAGGAAGGGATGCCGAGCGGGGGCCTCAGGACCAGGTCAGCTCAAGACTGCAAAGCTGCCCAACAATCGGCCCAGAAGGCCAGACACAAATCCTAGAATCTCCCCCAACTCAATATGTAATCTTCCCTGTCCCCACCAGTGGAGGCGCAACTGACCCTCCAGAGATTTCAGTGTGGGGACTGAAGTATAACTGATCACATGTGCCTTGCAGTTCACAAGCTAAGATGAGTCACATAGCACCTTCCCTACTAACCCTGAAGAGTTGTGCTGCTTCCAGGTTGTTGGCAGAGGGGGCGCTGTTTACAGCATACAATATTCTGTCTTGCAGTCTCGGGGTCTCTCTCTTGAGTGGCTGTATTCTGCCCGAGGCGATTACACTCGAGCTACACAAAGACTGAAGGAAGCTATCGCTCAGTCCGATCTCCACAACGAGAAAGTCATCCAGTTCTTTAACGTGCGCATTATGAGGGTGAGTAACTTCTGTGGAGGCATTATGAGGGGCGGGGGGATTATGAGAGTAACTTCTGAGGAGACAATACAAGGGACTTACATTTCACTCACTCCACTTCTGTGGGGGCATTATGAGGGTGAGTGACTTCTGTGGGGGCATTATGAGGGTGAGTGACTTCTGTGGGGGCATTATGAGGGTGAGTGACTTCTGTGGGGGCATTATGAAGATGTGTGACTTCTGTGGGAGCAGCGGCCCCATCTACTTTGTGGGTGAGATTTATTCTCTTCTTTCTAGTACTAGATCTGAACTTCTCGCTCTTCTACAGGTGGAGTTTTACTTCTTGTCTCAGTATGTATCTGCCGTTAGTTCTCCACATCGCCACATTCTCATTGGCCGAGGCAACCATACCTTGGAGGCTCTGATGGAACACCTCAGCCAAGAGCAGAGCGACATTAATGACAATGAATTACGCAAGCAAATCGCCCTCTTCACGTGGACCTTGGAGGGGGCTGCAAATGCCTTGAGTGGGGAAGTGTGGGAGGTGCAAAAAAGTTTCTAGATCCTGGAAATGTCTGACCCAATAAACCTTGACGAATTTCTGTTAATTGGTCAGTGACCGAGCTCTCGCTAAATGTCCCCGCTCTGGCTATAGCAGGCACCAGGCATGATGAAGTAATTCCTATCAGCGACAGGGCTCGCTATAAACTGTTACAGCTTCATTGCCTGGTGTCATTTACAGGGGCCCTCCGTGTCCGTCCTCCGCCATTCCTTGACGGATTCTGTGCTGCTTGGAAGAATGCGCTGTGGATTACGGACTGCTTTACTCCAAGCAGCAGCATTAGTGTGGCTCCTCATTGTGGGAGCCGCAGAGGGTCCGCTCTCATGGACCCCCGCCACTCAGGTTTTCTTGCACGGAGGAGGGATTCCCCTTTAAGGTAAAGTTGTTGCTTCTGCAGATTTGGCGCCACTTTGGCTTGCTGTATAGAGAGCTGATGTGGTTCTCTGTTGTTCTCACGGTTATCACTGACAGTGCTCAGTAGACCTGTACCTCGCCCCACGTGTCATCTTGTATATTTATCTCAAGGCTACGTTTTGCAATAAAAGCAGAGCGCTCTTATGACACGGCGTGATCTCATTATTTCTACCTTGTATCCGACACTCAGAGGCCACTTCATTACAACCCCAATTCCAAAAACGTAAAATGTAAATAAAAGAAGACCATGATCTGTAGATCTGATCCAACCAGATTGTATCCACAGAATAGTACCACATGTATGTTCCTTGACATGAAGACTGAGTATCCAACATCTACAGGACGTCATACGACCAAGATCCAGAGACTCTGGAGACACTCGTGTGCAGAAGGGACACGCTGGATGCTGGAGATCTACGGCCCTCAGGCGGCGCTGCATTATATACAGACCTGATTCTGTAATACCAATCACTGCAGGGCTCAGGAATACTCCCCAAGGCCCCCTGTCCACGGGCATTGCGGTATCCCGCAGCAGATCTCCGCCGCGGGAGCAGGAGCCAGCAGACGGATCTCCACTGGTCAGCCTATCTGACAGGCTGACCGCGGAGAATCAAGGCAATTCGCAGCATGCTGCAAATTGCCGGCTGCGAGCGGAGAGTCGCTATGATTCTCCGCTCGTGGACAGGGGGCCGCGCTTTCCATAGCAACGGTATGGAAAGCTTCAGACAGGGGATTCGGCGGCGAAATCACGCCCGTGGACAGGGAGCCTTAATTACTGTCTGTCAACACAATTCACCATGAAAACCAGAAATCCCAGGTACAGCGTATTCAGATGACCGTATATATATATGGTGTCCCTCTCTGCAGGGGGAGGAGGCTGGAAGCAGTGCACTGACCTCCCGCCCCTCTCCACTATTTGCAATGGGATGAGGCGGAGCTAAGTTCTGTGACTTAACTCCGCCTCCATCCCGCCCCCTCCAATTGCAAATAGTGGAGAGGGGGCGGGAGCTCGGTGCACTTCCAGCCTCCTCCCCCTGCAGAGAGGGACACCGTATATCGGCCTGGCGTGAAAACCCGGCCCATATACGGTCGTCTGAATAAAGCCTAAAGCTGTATGATGCAGAGAAGCCGCATACCAACACAATCCAGAAGCGCCGGCGTCTTCTCTGGGCCAAAGCTCATTTACAATGGACCGAGGCAGAATGGGGGAGCTGTTCTGTGGTCAGAGGAATCAAAATGTGAAATTCCTTTTAAAAAGCCTGCGGACTCCAGAGGAGAGCGACCATGACAGGCCTTGGTCAGCTCAGCACTCATGATGCTGAGGGATTAGGAATAGGTTGGTGTTACACTTTAGGCATTGGGGGCTGGTGGGCCCCGTAGCCTCAGCTCACAGCAGCAGGGCCGCTGTGGTCTTCTACATCTTCCATTTCGTGCCTGGTACTGCTGTGATGCCCTGTTGCGCCGTAAGTCACCATGCTTCCTGCTGTCCTGGATAGATGCTATTCCACAGTCCCAGCCAGGGGTGTAACTATAGGCCATGCGACTACACCTGGGCCCCAGATGCCGGGGAAGAAGCCTCATGTTACTTCATTGCTTCTTCTTTGTATTCGGTTGTGTTCCTTTAAAAATGTAGACCAAAGCTGGTGATCCGGAGAACGAAGTGAGGCCGACGCCATAATGATGGTGAGCAGGACGTGTTGGAAGGTGGCCGGAAAGACTGAGCTGCTGCCGAGGGCTCCAGCTAGCGGCCCCTACCCGAGTCCAAGGCACGGAGAAGGTGGTTCAGTTTGTGGTTTCCGAAGGGGAGCGTCCACCATCGTCCTCCTCCGCGGAGAGTCAGTGTTCCACCAAATCCAGCAGTATGGGCGGTGGACGTGACGGCCGTCTCCTGAGCCCAGGCTGACACCACTCGGCATCAGGTCACCCTGATGTATTCTCGGTTCCTAGTAGCGGCAGAGCGGACCCCTTTTTGCAATAGCAAGAGACTCGGGCCAGACCACCGCTAGTGAAAGTGCACTCCCGTCTATAACCAAAGTCGGGTGTCCACCACCCACAACACCCTGCTTCAGTTATGTGCCGCGGCTCCTGGAAGTGATGGGCACCCAAGATATATAGCTTTCCTTTTGTTGTCTAGTTTGGGGTCTGCTTCATTTTAGGGGTCTGAATGAGTTTTGGGCTCAGGGTCTGATTCAGTTTAGGGGTCTGCTTTGTGGTTTCATTCACTATACAGATCTCCTGGGTTACTTTAAGGGTCTGGGGACTGACTGATTTCATTGGTTTGGGTTTTCTTCATTTCGGGGTCTGTGATCTGAGTCATCCTGGTTTGGGGTCTGGTCAGGGAACATGACCTGGCACAGCGAGCTCTCCGACCGCATTGTGTGCAAACCGCCCCGGCTCTGAGACCTCCACATCTCCCTGCACATCCAAGGTCTCCACAACATCTGACCTTGTGACATAACGCTATATATGCTGCGTGCCTGCTAGGAATAGTGTCCGATGTAATCAGGTGATCAGCCCGTCGGGACCAGGGAGGTAAGCAGACGTGTGATAAGCTCTTCCTCATTCACCACTCGTTATTGATGTCCAATGATGCTGATTGGAATGGTCTTTATTGGGTTTGGACCTTCCTGTCATTGCACCATACTGACCAATTCCATGTCAAGAAAGCTTAAGCAATGCGTAATCATCATCCAGATCGGTAACCTGAGGCTGTGCACACAGCGGAGCTGGCGGAATGCATCAGTGTGCCGGTAATCAAAATACTACTGACCAAAGGTCCTCAAACATGAAAAATGCAGAGTCTTAAAGCAGCCATGTGCTTACAGCACCTGTGATGATGTCACTGTCATGTGATTACTCACCTGTGTGGGAGAAGTCTGGGGTCACATCACCGGGGGGTGATCAGTGTGTGCAGTACTCTGCTGTGCTGCTTGTGATCCCTGTTGTATGGGATGAAAAATGTATGCAGCAAAGCTGTGTGTGTGTGTGTCTGTGTGTGTGTGCATGACGTGCATGACGTGCATGTAGCAGAGCTGTGTGCGTGACGTGCATGTAAGCAGAGCTGTGTGCGTGACGTGCATGTAACAGAGCTGTGTGGTGCATTGCTCCACCAGAAACACTGCTGCTCTAATTTCGTAATAATTACCAGTGTGCCTTTAACAGGTACCTGAGCCCCTGCTGCAATCACCATGGAGGTGCAACTCTGCATTAAACTACAGAATTCAAACACGCAAAACTATATCTACGCGGGAACAGGTGTTTCCCAACAAGCCGCCTCCTCCTGTGTCTTCCCCTTCATCTTCCACTGCTGCTAGTCTGAAAGAAAAGGAAAAGGAGAATTGCATGATCTTCCTGTCTTACAGTCAGGATGACAGGCTTCCAGTGATACCTCCTATTAGACCCCCAACGGCACTGTGGGATTTCCGGTCGTAATACACCCTGCTTGTTTTGGTACTACTGGCAGGAATAGCGGATAGTCGCTGACTATCTAGTGCAGATATACTGTATATACGGACCACATTGGTTGGAGAAGGAGGGGGGGGGGCGAGGCAGAAAAGAAGAAGATCCTGCTTATTAAGATGAAGTTCTCGCCTGTCTCCTGCGGGAAACCATTTACATATGAGGGCGGTAGGGTTGGATATGTCATACACCGCGGACAATTACTAAATGAAGGGGGTGTCACATGTAATCCACATTTCCAATTGGCTCAAATGACCAGAGAAACCTCCCGTCTCCAGTCCCGTTAATCCTCCTCCCTCCTCATCTCTGTGTGTATATACTGAGGAGAATCTACCTCACCTCTATGTGTGTATATACTGAGGAGAATCTACCTCCCCTCTATGTCTATATACTGAGGAGAATCTACCTGACCTCTATGTCTATATACTGAGGAGAATCTACCTCACCTCTGTGTGTATATACTGAGGAGAATCTACCTCCCCTCTATGTGTATATACTGAGGAGAATCTACCTCCCCTCTATGTGTATATACTGAAGAGAATCTACGTCACCTCTATGTGTATATACTGAGGAGAATCTACCTCCCCTCTATGTGTATATACTGAGGAAAATCTACCTCATCCTCTATGTGTATATACTGAGGAGAATCTACCTCATCTCTATGTGTATATACTGAGGAGAATCTACCAAATCTCTGTGTGTATATACTGAGGAGAATCTACCTCACCACCATGTGTATATACTGAGGAAAATCTACCTCATCCTCTATGTGTATATACTGAGGAGAATCTACCTCATCTCTATGTGTATATACTGAGGAGAATCTACGTCACCTCTATGTGTATATACTGAGGAGAATCTACCTCCCCTCTATGTGTATATACTGAGGAGAATCTACCTCCCCTCTGTGTATATACTGAGGAGAATCTACCTCACCTCTATGTGTATATACTGAGGAGAATCTACGTCACCTCTGTGTATATACTGAGGAGAATCTACGTCAGCTCTATGTGTATATACTGAGGAAAATGTACCTCATCTCTGTGTGTATATACTGAGGAGAATATACCTCCCCTCTGTGTATATACTGAGGAGAATCTACCGCACCTCTATGTATATATGCTGAGGTGAATCTACCTCACCTCTATGTGTATATACTGAGGAGAATCTACCTCACCTCTATGTGTATATACTGAGGAGAATCTACCTCATCTCTATGTGTATATACTGAGGAGAATCTACGTCACCTCTGTGTGTATATACTGAGGAGAATCTACGTCAGCTCTATGTGTATATACTGAGGAAAATGTACCTCATCTCTGTGTGTATATACTGAGGAGAATCTACCGCACCTCTATGTATATATGCTGAGGTGAATCTACCTCACCTCTATGTGTATATACTGAGGAGAATCTACCTCACCTCTATGTGTATATAGTAAGGAGAATCTACCTGACCTCTATGTGTATATACTGAGGAGAATCTAACTCAGCTCCATGTGTATATACTGAGGAGAATCTATGTCACCTCTATGTGTATATACTGAGGAGAATCTATGTCACCTCTATGTGTATATACTGAGGAGAATCTACCTCATCTCTATGTGTATATACTGAGGAGAATCTACATCACCTCTATGTGTACATACTGAGAAGAATCTACCTCACCTCTATGTGTATATACTGAAGAGAATCTACGTCACCTCTATGTGTATATACTGAGGAGAATCTACCACATCTCTGTGTGTATATACTGAGGAGAATCTACCTCACCTCCATGTGTATATACTGAGGAAAATCTACCTCATCCTCTATGTGTATATGCTGAGGAGAATCTACCTCCCCTCTATGTGTATATACTGAGGAGAATCTACCTCCCCTCTATGTGTATATACGGAGCACAATCTACATTTCCTCTATGTGTATATACTGAGGAGAATCGTCCTCACCTCTTTGTGTATATACTTAGGAGAATCTACCCCACCTCTATGTGTATACACTGAGGAGAATCTACCTCCCCTCTATGTGTATATACTGAGGAGAATCTACCTCATCTCTATATGTATATACTGAGGAGAATCTACGTCAGCTCTATGTGTATATACTGAGGAAAATCTACCTCATCTCTCTGTGTATATACTGAGGAGAATCTACCGCACCTCTATGTATATATACTAAGGAGAATCTACCTGACCTCTATGTGTATATACTGAGGAGAATCTACCTGACCTCTATGTCTATATACTGAGGAGAATCTACCTCACCTCTGTGTGTATATACTGAGGAGAATCTACCTCCCCTCTATGTGTATATACTGAGGAGAATCTACCTCCCCTCTATGTGTATATACTGAAGAGAATCTACGTCACCTCTATGTGTATATACTGAGGAGAATCTACCAAATCTCTGTGTGTATATACTGAGGAGAATCTACCTCACCACCATGTGTATATACTGAGGAAAATCTACCTCATCCTCTATGTGTATATACTGAGGAGAATCTACCTCATCTCTATGTGTATATACTGAGGAGAATCTACGTCACCTCTATGTGTATATACTGAGGAGAATCTACCTCCCCTCTATGTGTATATACTGAGGAGAATCTACCTCACCTCTATGTGTATATACTGAGGAGAATCTACCTCCCCTCTGTGTATATACTGAGGAGAATCTACCTCACCTCTATGTGTATATACTGAGGAGAATCTACCGCACCTCTGTGTATATACTGAGGAGAATCTACGTCAGCTCTATGTGTATATACTGAGGAAAATGTACCTCATCTCTGTGTGTATATACTGAGGAGAATCTACCGCACCTCTATGTATATATGCTGAGGTGAATCTACCTCACCTCTATGTGTATATACTGAGGAGAATCTACCTCACCTCTATGTGTATATACTGAGGAGAATCTACCTCATCTCTATGTGTATATACTGAGGAGAATCTATGTCACCTCTATGTGTATATACTGAGGAGAATCTATGTCACCTCTATGTGTATATACTGAGGAGAATCTACCTCATCTCTATGTGTATATACTGAGGAGAATCTACATCACCTCTATGTGTACATACTGAGAAGAATCTACCTCACCTCTATGTGTATATACTGAAGAGAATCTACGTCACCTCTATGTGTATATACTGAGGAGAATCTACCACATCTCTGTGTGTATATACTGAGGAGAATCTACCTCACCTCCATGTGTATATACTGAGGAAAATCTACCTCATCCTCTATGTGTATATGCTGAGTAGAATCTACCTCCCCTCTATGTGTATATACTGAGGAGAATCTACCTCCCCTCTATGTGTATATACGGAGCACAATCTACATTTCCTCTATGTGTATATACTGAGGAGAATCGTCCTCACCTCTTTGTGTATATACTTAGGAGAATCTACCTCATCTCTATATGTATATACTGAGGAGAATCTACGTCAGCTCTATGTGTATATACTGAGGAAAATCTACCTCATCTCTCTGTGTATATACTGAGGAGAATCTACCGCACCTCTATGTATATATACTAAGGAGAATCTACCAGACCTCTATGTGTATATACTGAGGAGAATCTACCTCATCTCTATGTGTATATACTGAGGAGAATCTACGTCACCTCTATGTGTATATACTGAGGAGAATCTACCTCATCTCTATGTGTATATACTGAGGAGAATCTACCTCACCTCTATGTGTATATACTTAGGAGAATCTACCTCACCTCTGTGTATATACTGAGGATAATCTACCTCCCCTCTATGTGTATAAACTGAGGAGAATCTACCTCCCTTCTGTGTGTATATACTGAGAAATGTCTACCTCACCTCTATGTGTATATACTTAGGAAAATCTACCTCACCTCTGGGTGGACATACTGAGGAGAATCTACCTCCCCTCTATGTGTATAAACTGAGGAGAATCAACCTCCCCTCTATGTGTATATACTGAGGAGAATCTACCTCACCTCTATGTGTATATACTGAGGAGAATCTACGTCACCTCTATGTGTATATACTGAGGAGAATCTTCCTCACCTCCGTGTGTATATACTGAGGAGAATCTACCTCACCTCCGTGTGTATATACTGAGGAGAATCTACCTCCCCTCTATGTGTATATACTGAGGAGAATCTACCTCCCCTCTATGTGTATATACTGAGGAGAATCTACCTCACCTCTATGTATATAAACTGAGGAGAATCTACTACACATCTATGTGTATATATTGAGGATAATCTACCTCACCTTTATGTGTATTTACTAAGGAGAATCTACCTCACCTCTATGTGTATATACTAAGGAGAATCTACCTCCCCTCTGTGTGTATATATTGAGGAGAATCTACCTCATGTCTGTGTGTATATACTGAGGAGAATCTACGTCCACTCTGTGTGTATATACTGAAGAGAATCTACCTCATCTCCGTGTGTATATAATGAGGAGAATCTACCTCACCTCAATGTGTATATACTGAGGAGAATCTACCTCCCCTCTATGTCCATATACTGCAGAGAATCTAACTCCCCTCTGTGTGTATATACTGAGGAGAATCTACCTCACCTCTATGTGTATATACTGAGGAGAATCTACCTCACCTCTATGTTTATATACTGAGGAGAATCTACCTCACCTCTGGGTGGACATACTAAGGAGAATCTCCCTCACCTCTGTGTGTATATACTGAGAAGAATCTACCTCACCTCTATGTGTATATACTGAGGAGAATCTACCTCCCCTCTGTGTGTATATACTGAGGAGAATCTACCTCACCTCTATGTCTATATACTGAGGAGAATCTACCTCACCTCTATGTCTATATACTGAGGAGAATCTAACTCAGCTCCATGTGTATATACTGTGTAGAATCTACCTCACCTCTCTGTTATATACACTAAAGGGAATCTACCTCCGCTCTATGTATATATATCAGGGTAATATTTCTCTAAGTACAGCACCAATCAGGCCCACCCCACTTGCCCCGTTGCCGGCGGTAAAGAAAAAAACACCACACAGAGGTCTGGTATCATTCCTCACACGGGGCATGGCTGCGCTTTGCCGACGTGCTTTATTACAGATTACATGAGATCTTATACCCTTTGTCCCATCACCAACAAGGGGTGATGGGCTTATAACCATATATGGGAAGTCCGGATTTCCGGCCTGAGACAGTGAAAATTATGTACATGGTTGAACATCTTGATATCTTGTTCCAGCGCTTCTGGGAAAACGGCCAAGTACATGCGTCCTTCATGTCTGGTTTGGTATCATCTCTCTCCGCCTTGCAAAGCCTTGGAATATCTGATGTAAGGCGAAATATAAGTTTTTTCTCATTTGGAATTGAATAAAACTTGCATATAGGTATAAAAGTATAAAGAACATATGGCAATATAGATATATATACCCTCACATATATACTGAGGAGAATCTACCTCCCCTCTATGTGTATATACAGAGGACAATCTACCTTTCCTCTATGTGTATATACTGAGGAGAATCTAACTCAGCTCCATGTGTATATACTGCGTAGAACATATCTCATCTCTATGTGTATATACTGAGGAGAATCTACGTCACTTCTATGTGTATATACTGAGGAGAATCTACGTCACTTCTATGTGTATATACTGAGGAGAATCTACCTCACCTCTATGTGTATATACTGAGGAGAATCTACCTCACCTCTATGTGTATATACTGAGGAGAATGTACCTCACCACTGTGTGTATATACTGAGGAGAATCTACCTCACCTCTATGTGTATATACTGAGGAGAATCTACCTCACCTCTCTGTGTGTATATACTGAGGAGAATCTACCTCACCTCTATGTGTATTTACTAAGGAGAATCTACCTCCCCTCTATGTATATATACTGAGGAGAATCTACCTCCCCTCTATGTGTATATACTGAGGAGAATCTACCTCACCTCTATCTATATATACTGAGGAGAATCTACCTCACCTCTATGTGTATATATTTAGGAGAATTTACCTCACCTTTATGTGTATCTACTGAGGAGAATCTATCTCCCCTCTGTGTGTATATACTGAGGACAATCTACGTTTTCTCTATGTATAAATACTGATGGGAATCTACCTCATCTCTGTGTGTATATACTGAGGAGAATCTACCTCACCTCTATGTGTATACACTGAGGAGAATCTACATCACCTCTATGTGTATATACTAAGGAGAATCTACCTCACCTCTATGTGTATACACTGAGGAGAATCTACCTCACCTCTATGTGCATATACTGAGGACAATCTAAGTTTCCTCTGTGTATATACTGAGGAGAATCTAACTCAGCTCCATGTGTATATACTGCGTAGAATCAACCTCCCCTCTCTGTTGTATACACTAAAGAGAATCTACCTCCGCTCTATGTATATATACTGAGGAGAATCTACCTCACCTCTATATGCATATACTGAGGTGAATATACCACACCTCAATGGATATATACTGCAGAGAATTAACCTACCTCTATAAATATATACTGCGAAGAATCTACATCTATGTGCATATACTGAGAAAAATGTATTTACCCTCTATGTGTATATACTGAGGAGAATCTACCTCACCTCTATGTGTATATATAGAGGAGAATCTACCTCACCTCTACGTGTATTTACTAAGGAGAATCTACCTCACCTCTATGTGTATATACTGAGGAGAATCTACCTCACCTCTATGTGTGTATATACTGAGGAGAATCTACCTCCCCTCTGTGTGTATATACTGAGGAGAATCTACCTCACCTCTATGTGTATATACTGAGGAGAATCTACCTCCCCTCTATGTGTATTTACTGAGGAGAAATCAACCTCACCTCTGTGTTTATATAATGAGGAGAATCTACGTCCCCTCTGTGTGTATATACTCAGGAGAATCTACCTCACCTCTCTCTGCATATACTAAGGAGAATCTACCTCCCCTCTATGTGCATATACTGCGAACAATCTACCTCCCTCTGTGTGTATATACTGAGCAGAATCTACCTTCAGTATATGTGTATATACTGAGGAGAATCTACTTCACCTCTACGTGTATATACTGAGGAGAATCTACCTTAGCTTGTTTTGTATATACTGAGGAGAATCTACCACACCTCTATGTGTATATACTGAGGAGAATCTACCTCACCTCTTTGTGTATATACTGAGGAGAATCTACCTCACCTCTCTGTGTGTATATACTGAGGAGAATCTACTTCACCTCTACGTGTATATACTGAGGAGAATCTACCTTAGCTTGTTTTGTATATACTGAGGAGAATCTACCTCACCTCTGTGTGTATATACTGAGGAGAATCTACCTCACCTCTTTGTGTATATACTGAGGAGAATCTACCTCACCTCTCTGTGTGTATATACTGAGGAGAATCTACCTCACCTCTATGTGTATTTACTAAGGAGAATCTACCTCCCCTCTATGTATATATACTGAGGAGAATCTACCTCCCCTCTATGTGTATATACTGAGGAGAATCTACCTCACCTCTATCTATATATACTGAGGAGAATCTACCTCACCTCTATGTGTATATATTTAGGAGAATTTACCTCACCTTTATGTGTATCTACTGAGGAGAATCTATCTCCCCTCTGTGTGTATATACTGAGGACAATCTACGTTTTCTCTATGTATAAATACTGATGGGAATCCACCTCATCTCTGTGTTTATATACTGAGGAGAATCTATCTCCCCTCTGTGTGTATATACTAAGGAGAATCTACCTCACCTCTATGTGTATATACTGAGGAGAATCTACCACACCTCTGTGTGTATATACTGAGGAGAATCTACCTAAACTCTGTATATACTGAGTAAATACTACCTCCCCTCTATGTGTGTATACTGAGGAGAATCTGCCTCACCTCTGTGTGTATGTAGTGAGGAGAATCTACCTCACCACTCTGTGTATATATACTGAGGAGAATCTACGTCACCTCTGTGTGTATATATTGAGGAGAATCTACCTCACCTCTATGTGTATATACTGAGTAGAATCTACCTCCCCTCTGTGTGTATATATTGAGGAGAATCTACCTCATGTCTGTGTGTATATACTGAGGAGATTCTACGTCCACTCTGTGTGTATATACTGAAGAGAATCTACCTCATCTCCGTGTGTATATAATGAGGAGAATCTACCTCACCTCAATGTGTATATACTGAGGAGAATCTACCTCCCCTCTATGTCCATATACTGCAGAGAATCTAACTCCCCTCTGTGTGTATATACTGAGGAGAATCTACCTCGCCTCTATGTGTATATACTGAGGAGAATCTACCTCACCTCTGGGTGGACATACTGAGGAGAATCTCCCTCACCTCTGTGTGTATATACTGAGAAGAATCTACCTCACCTCTATGTGTATATACTGAGGAGAATCTACCTCACCTCTATGTGTATATACTGAGGAGAATCTACCTCCCCTCTCTGTGTATATACTGAGGAGAATCTACCTCACCTCTATGTCTATTTACTGAGGGACCAGCGACAAATAACCTTACCACTATGCTCGCTTACTTAACTAACATAACTAAAATAACCATTAGACCTTCTGTTGGGTAAAATTGTGGGGTAGGCCACAGCTTTATTAAACCAACGCTTATCAAAAACTTTATTCAATTAAGAAAACCTTTTATGAGAAAAAACCTTTTCCATGCCGTAAACGTCCAACTTTGAGTCCACAATAGTCCCGAGGAAATTCGTGAGCCCAGGTCCTTGGCTGCTAACCTTCCTCGACTCTCCTTCTCCAGCATGGAAAAAACTCCAGGCCTAACGTAGCTGTGACAACTTCCGAGAAAAACAAAAACAGAAAAAACCTTGATCCGAACTAAAAAACAAATAACCTCGACGTCGCTCATCTTCCTCACCCTGCCTCGGGGCGGGCGGGTGGGTGCTTCTCTTCTTAGCTCCTTCTTCCACGCTGTTCACCGCTGCACTGAGCTCCACTTCCTTCTTCTCCCCTTTTCCCTTTCCTGTCCTAGCTCCGCCCACCTTCGCTCGCTTCTCCTTTAACCCGTTCCTATCCCCCTTGTCGCTCGTCCCATGCCGCCTCCTTAATTCAGTTCACGGCATCAGAGACCAGCGACAAATAACCTTACCACTATGCTCGCTTACTTAACTAACATAACTAAAATAACCATTAGACCTTCTGTTGGGTAAAATTGTGGGGTAGGCCACAGCTTTATTAAACCAACGCTTATCAAAAACTTTATTCAATTAAGAAAACCTTTTATGAGAAAAAACCTTTTCCATGCCGTAAACGTCCAACTTTGAGTCCACAATAGTCCCGAGGAAATTCGTGAGCCCAGGTCCTTGGCTGCTAACCTTCCTCGACTCTCCTTCTCCAGCATGGAAAAAACTCCAGGCCACGCGGAATGCGTCGTTTACTCCTACGCATGACGCCCCACCCCACCAACTCGTGCCAAAGCCATCTCCACCCCATCTTGCAAACCTGAAAGAAAAGTGTCCATACCGACATCGCTCAGGTGGACTCCATCATCTCTGAGTGCTCCTCTCTCCTTTTCTTCCAACTCCCAATGTCTGATAGCGATGCCACCCAGTGACTGTACAAACTTTGAAATTTTTAAGTTGATTAATCTCCTGACCCTGTCTATCGCTTCCGGATCGCGTACTCCTCGCCAACTCCTTCTGGCTACTATATCTGACCAAACCAAAATTCCTTCTTGGAAGCAATCCCGGAACCTTAGCAAGTCTTGCTTCATGATAACCAGTAAGTCTCTCATTTTCATCCTTCCTAGGTCATTCCCCCCGGCATGAACCACCAGTACGACTCTTCGGGGGGTCCACCTGCTGATGTCCATAACAATCCGTAACAAACTAGGCCATTGAAGCCCTCGGACTCCGTGCCAATTTACGGCAGCTCCGGTTAAATTCAGACTCCGACCTGCCGGCCGTACGGCTGCTCTCTTCTCAGCCCAGTAAATGTAGGAATGTCCTATGATCCACACCTTCCACGGCTCCGCAGCTGGAAGTAAGCACAGAAAAAACACAAGAAAAACCTCGAAATGACTAGGAAAAAACCTAATGAGCAAAAGAAAAAATTCACGGCCGACGAAAAATTCATATAACCATCAGATCTGGCCTCACATATGATTTATATGCCTGAGACCTCCATCTTCCCAACCTTTTTACTTCTACTTCGTTCATCCCGCCTAACTCGGCCGTCGTTGCCGCACCTATTCTGAAAGAATGAGTGCCAAACTCCGAAGCCTCTAGGCCTACCTCGCGCAAAGACGCGCGTAACACCGACGAAAATTGGAAGCGAGTAAGCGGAAGACCTGACGCATGAACCAAAAATTGCCCGCTTGTGACTCTTGAAGCCAAATAACGCCTAACCGTGTCCACCGGACACCAACGCGCACCCAGGCTGCCAATCGACAGCCATTCGCCTCTGCCATAGATGTCCGTTTTTGACCGACTGACGCGCACGCGTAACGTATCATTTAAAAGTAGCACGTCGTTAAAAAGGAGGCCTCCCACTTTTTTCTTACTTGCGGGAACTAGCTCGCTGATCCTTAATGCTGCGAAAAAAGCTAACAGGAATGCCGCTCTAAATAACAACGCCTCCTCTGCATTAACGCACGTGGTTTCCAAAACGTCCAGCAGCTTGCATAATAAATTGTACGTAATGGGCCGGCGGGAATCTACCCGCCGCTTGTCCTTTTTCCACCCGCGCAATATTTGCCGGATGGCAAAGTCCTTTGTCACGTCCTTTATCCCGTGCAACTTCAACAAAAAGGCGACACCCGCCAAATGTTTTTTGGCGACGTCAAATGACGCTCGACGAGATCGTAGCGCGGATAACATATCCATTATTGCCCCGCGCGCAACGGAGCCCCCCGCAACGCGGCCACCTGTGAATGCCAACCATGCAGACCAGACCGTATTGTAACTTCTCCATGTTCCCTTTGAAAACGACGCTTCCACAAGCTTCAACAATTCCTCTCGACTAGGCTCCATAAGAAAAGCGGGCAACGTAACCCCACGGTCTCCGCCCGCGGGTGCCGTTCCCTGAACAACTCCATCTGAAAACGAGAGAGTGCGTCAGCTGCTCCGTTCAAAAACCCCGGCACATGCTTCGCGCGTAAATATATATTCCGTTGCAAACAAATCAGCACGACGTGTCTCAATAAAGCCAACACCGGCTGAGACCCCGAAGACTGTTTGTCGATAATTCGTACAACTGCCGCGTTGTCTGACCAAAAACAAATCTTGCTGTCCTGGAGCTCCGCTCCCCAGAGCTCCAGGGCCACCACAACCGGGAAGAATTCCAGTAACGTAATATTTTTTACCAGCTGTTGCTGTATCCACGACCTTGGCCAGGACTCCCTGCACCATTGGTCTTTAAATATCACTCCGAAACCGTCCGAACCGGCCGCATCAGCAAACAGGTTGACGTCGGCCCCGGACCATTCCTCCTTTTGACACAACACTCGCCCGTTGAAAGTCTCCAAAAAAATCCTCCACATATGCAAGTCCTCTCTAATCCCGCGCGTGACCCGAATAAAATGGTGGGGCTCACTGACCCCCGCTGTAGCTAAAGACAACCTTCTAGAAAACGCGCGGCCCATGGGGATGACCTTGCATGCAAAGTTGAGCAGCCCCATGAGGACCTGAAACTGGCGCAGCGTGGCTTTTTTACACCGTTCCACGTCCGCTACTGCTTGTCGTAGCCGTGCAATTTTTTCCGTTGGTAACCGAAAAACCATTTCAGCCGTGTCAATTTCAATGCCCAAAAAGGTTAAACAAGTAACGGGGCCCATTGTCTTTTCCGCCGACAACGGGACCCCCAACCGCTGCATGAGATCCTGGAAAGTATTCAACAAAAACCCGCAAACACCGGACGCTTCTGTACCGATAAACAGAAAATCGTCCAAATAATGCGTCACTGACGTGATGCCCGTTTCATACCTGAGGATCCATTCCAGGAAGGAACTAAACAGCTCGAAAAAATAACACGAAATCGAGCAACCCATGGGCAGGCACATGTCATAAAAGAAAACATTATCGATCATGCAACCCAAAAGGTGAAAACAATCCGGGTGAACCGGCAATAAGCGGAAAGCGGATTCGATATCCGTTTTCGCCAATTGCGCCCGCTTGCCCGCCTTGGTAACCAAACGAACCGCATGATCAAAAGAGGTATAAACCACTGAGGCTTGCTCTTTTGAAATACCATCATTCACCGACTCCCCTTTTGGGAAGGACAAATGATGGATCAGACGGAACTTGCCCGTCTCCTTTTTGGGTACCAAGCCCAGCGGAGACACCCGTAAATTGGGAAAAGGCGGTTCAGGGAAAGGGCCCGCCATGCGCCCCATTTCTACCTCTTTAAACAATTTTTCAATTACGAGCTCTCGATTTTCAACCGCGGACTTTAAATTGCGAGATAACGTGACGGCTGACTGCTCAACAAAAGGAATAACAAAACCAGTAGAAAAACCTTGCTCAAGGATTTTTGCTTCCTGCCTCCTGTGGTATTTGTCTAACCACGGAAGCAGGCGCTTGCTTCTCACCGGTGTTCGTTGTGCCGCTGGCACCCGCCACTGCTGGCGTTCTCTGCTTTCTAAAACAGCGAATCGCCGCGTGTTGCCCTCCGCAGACAGAGCACTCGTGCCTGTACCTGCAGGAGGCGTGAAATCTGCAGTGGCCCTCGTTGAAGAGCCAACAAGAACTGTTAGGTCGGGTTGCGGCCGCAGCGGGCTGTTGATTTCCCCCCGCGGCTCCCCCTTGAAAAGGCGCTTTTTGCGGACGCTGCGACAAGATCAACTGGATCCACACGTCAGTCGCTTTTGACGCCCAGCTAACATGACTCACACCCGATACACGGCGCCGAAAATCCTCATCATACCGCCACCACGCGGTCCCGCCGTGTAATTTGTAAGCACTGAAAATCGTATTCAAATAAACCATTAATTCAGGGCCTTTGTTCGGCTGATGTTGACAAACAACATAAGCCAACACGGAAAAGGCCTGTAACCAATTACCGAACGTTTTAGCAACCTTTTGTTTCTTTTCCGTGTTGCGTTCGGCTAATCGTTCTTTATCAACAGTAACATGATCCGCGGATAACAACGACCAAATATCAACGTATACACCTTTGCGGATTTTCTCCAACATATCATCAGTTAAACCGACCCCTAATGGGGCAACACCACAAAATAGCGAATCCGCATATCTCAAACCTTCCAACGGATCTGTTTCAGAAACCATCTCAACCGCAGCTGGGCCCTCGCCCCCCGCTGCGCTTGAATCAACCTTGGTCAATAATGACTTTAAAACCGTAACCAAATCATTTTTGTCCGCTGCTCTCGCGGGATCCATCACATTAAACCAAGCTTTTTTATAGTCACACTCACCGGCTCGACCGACCTCCGGCATCGCCAAGGGCGTGGTCCCCGCCAGTCGACTCCCGGTCCTGCTGTCCTGTCTGTTTGATGGCTGCCGATCCCTCGAACGTGTAGCCCTCTGCGCCGCTCCTGCTTGTGTAGCTCCGGGATAGCCCCCATATGGCCGCTCCTGCTCGTTCTCGTGCCTCCTGCGGCGTATGTAATCCCCGCTCGGGATGGTTGATGACACCGCCACCGGCTGACGTTGGCTCTCTTGCTGGTAAAACGCCTGACGCGCCCTACGCCTATCGCCTCTGCGCGCCTCACGCTCTCTAAAAGCTTCCCTACCGCGCTCTGGGCCTACCCTACCTAGCTCGCTGTCACAGTCGCGCGCAAAGCCCTCTCTACCACTCCTTTCTTTCTGCCTGCGCCTAGCATTTTGCCCCTGGCGCCTGTTACTGGTGTGGCTTGCGGGGCTATGGGAAGAGTAACCAGAAGGGGCAGCGGCCGTGAACACATACTTGGGGTTCACATAACAAAGTCTATGGGACCTACTGGAGGCGGGCTCACCTCTCGATGGCCGGAGGTCACCTTGCCTATGGCGCTGTGAAACCTCGTGGGTAAGGTCGTGGGATGCTGGCCGTGGACAGGTTTGCTGCTCGTAAACGGACCCCTCAGAACTAGAGGTATACAAAGGGTTAATTACCCTATGGCCCGATGCCTGAAAGGGGCTGCGGCGATACCGCGGGCTCTCACTGCACTCCCGCGGGCTGACCCCCCCTCTACGTGCCGCTAACGCGCTGCGTGCTGTGCTGCTTGCGCTGCTACACTCGCTATGCGATGGGCTACTTGGCTCCCTCCCCCCTGTGCCCCCCCTGGCGACTAACCCCCTACGCCTTGTCTCCCTCCAAGCTGAGGTGGCCCCTCCCCCTTGCGCTCCTACCTGCTCTACTCTACACGCGGCGCCGCCATCTTGCCTGAGCCTGCGGCCATACCGCGCGCTCCCCGACGCTTCCTCCGCTCTGCTCCGCTCCTCACCTCCTCCGGTCCGTGTCGTCCTGCGCCCGACAGCGCGCTGCTCAGTCGCTCCGGATCCCGCTGCCGCTGACAGACCCATCCTCCGCTCCATGCTCCCGACCGTTGGTGACCGCTGGCTCCTTGCACGCGCTACTTCCGGTGCGCGGTTTGAATTTGGCGCCTTCTTCCTGCCGACCGCTCCAGACTCCTTCGCTCTCTCGTCGCCCCTGCTCGTTCTGTCGCTGCGCCATTTTGCCACCGGGCTCGGGCTGAGCCTCACTGGGGGATTTCTTCACCTCTTCGGACGGCCACGCTCCTCTTCGCGCTCTTGGGCTGCGCTCCTCTCCGCTTCCTTCTCCGGTGCCTCTGACGCCGCGGGGATTCCAGCCTCCGACTCGGCTCTGCAGGATCGCAGTAAGTCCTCCAGCCATGCTGTGCCGTCTTCCCGCACTGCCTGCTTTATTTGTGTTCTTAGCTCCTCCATCTTCTGTTCTTCTCCTGCTGCCGCTCACGCTGTCTCCGACTCCCGATCTTCTTTCCTTCTTCCACTCGACTAAACTTCTGTCCCCGGTCTCTTCTTCTGCTTGCTTGTAGAAAAACAGTCTTCTGTACTTGTGAAAAGATTCCTTCTTCCTTCTTTTCTCAAACTGGCTGCTTGTTCCTTCTGCTTCTCTTCTTAGCTCCTTCTTCCACGCTGTTCACCGCTGCACTGAGCTCCACTTCCTTCTTCTCCCCTTTTCCCTTTCCTGTCCTAGCTCCGCCCACCTTCGCTCGCTTCTCCTTTAACCCGTTCCTATCCCCCTTGTCGCTCGTCCCATGCCGCCTCCTTAATTCAGTTCACGGCATCAGAAGAATCTAACTCAGCTCCATGTGTATATACTGTGTAGAATCTACCTCACCTCTCTGTTGTATACACTAATGGAAATCTACCTCCGCTCTATGTATATATACTGAGGAGAATCTACCTCACCTCTATGTATATATACTGAGGAGAATCTACCTCACCTCTATGTATATATACTGAGGAGAATCTACCTCACCTCTATGTGTATATACTGAGGAGAATCTACCTCACCTCTATGTGTATATACTGAGGAGAATCTACCTCACCTCTCTGTGGACATACTGAGGGGAATCTACCTCACCTCTATGCGTATATACTGAGGAGAATCTACCTCACCTCTACGTGTATATACTGAGGAGAATCTACCTCCCCTCTATGTGTATATACTGCAGAGAATCTACCTCACCTCTATGTGTATATACTGCGGAGAATCTACCTCACCTCTATGTGTATATACTGAGGAGAATCTACCTCACCTCTATGTGTATATACTGAGGAGAATCTACCTCACCTCTATGTGTATATACTGAGAAGAATCTACCTCACCTCTATGTGTATATACTGAGAAAAATTTACCTCACCTCTATGTGTATATACTGAGGAGATTCTACCTCCCCTCTGTGTATATACTGAGGAGAATCTACCTCACCTCTATGTATATATACTGACGAGAATCTACCTCACCTCTATGTGTATATACTGAGGGGAATCTACCTCACCTCTATGTGTATATACTGAGGAGAATTTACCTCAGCTCTATGTGTATATACTGAGGAGATTCTACCTCCCCTCTGTGTGTATATACTGAGGAGAATCTACCTCACCTCTGTGTGTATATACTGAGGAGAATCTACCTCACCTCTATGTATATATACTGAAAAGAATCTACCTCACCTCTATGTGTATATACTGAGGGGAATCTACCTCACCTCTATGTATATATACTGAAGAGAATCTACGTCACCTCTGTGTGTATATACTGAGGGGAATCTACCTCACCTCTATGTGTATAAACTGAGGAGAATCTACCTCACCTCTATGTGTATATACTGAGGAGAATCTACCTAACCTCTATGTTTATATACTGAGGAGAATCCACCGCACCTCTGTGTGGACATACTGAGGAGAATCTACCTCACCTCTATGTGTATATACTGAGAAGAATCTACCTCACCGCTATGTATATATACGGAGGAGAATCTACCTACCCTCTGTGTGTATATACTGAGGAGAATCTACCTCACCTCTATGTGCATATACTGAGAAAAATTTACCTCACCTCTATGTGTATATACTGAGGAGATTCTACCTCCCCTCTGTGTGTATAAACTGAGGATAATCTACCTCACCTCTATGTATATATACTGAAGAGAATCTACCTCACCTCTATGTGTATATACTGAGGGGAATCTACCTCACCTCTATGTGTATATACTGAGGAGAATCTACCTCAGCTCTATGTGTATATACTGAGGAGATTCTACCTCCCCTCTGTGTGTATATACTGAGGAGAATCTACCTCACCTCTGTGTGTATATACTGAGGAGAATCTACCTCACCTCTATGTATATATACTGAAGAGAATCTACCTCACCTCTATGTGTATATACTGAGGGGAATCTACCTAACCTCTATGTATATATACTGAAGAGAATCTACCTCACCTCTATGTGTATATACTGAGGGGAATCTACCTCACCTCTATGTGTATAAACTGAGGAGAATCTACCTCACCTCTATGTGTATATACTGAGGAGAATCTACCTCAGCTCTATGTGTATATACTGAGGAGAATCTACCTCACATCTGTGTGTATATACAGGGGAGAATCTACCTCACCTCTATGTGTATATACTGAGGAGAATCTATCTCCCCTCTGTCTGTATATACTGCGGAGAATCTACCTCACCACTGTGTGTATACACTGAGGAGACTGGGAGGACTCCCCTTTTCCCACCTTAGCTCCCCACTATCTATGAAACAAAACAACACAACAACTTGCTGGCGTTTTACGTGGGTAGGCCACAGCTTTATTAATTTTCTCTTTTAACCAAAAACTTTTATAACTTTCCGTCTTCCATGCCGCTTAAACTGCTTCGTAACTTTGAAATTTAAACGCGAAAGAACCAGGCATAAGAAAGCCCCATAATGGGCCTGTACAGCCCTTCCATCCATTGCTGGCATTGAAAGAAATTTACCGCCATGAAGGATGCAGTATATCCCTATGCTGCACTCCGCCCCCCACATGCCAGCCACAACGCCTCCTCTACCCCGTCCTGCAAACCTGACAAAAATGTGTCGGTGCCAATATCGCTAAGGTGTACACCGTCACCTCTGAACATACCTATCTCTCTCTTCTCTAACTCCCAGTGTCTAATAGCTACCCCCCCTATAGACTGAACAAACCTCGACATCTTGAAATTAACATTTCTCCTTGCTCTCTCTATCGCTTCCATATCCCGCGCTTCTCTCCAGAACCTTCTGGCCACAATATCTGACCAAACGAAAATAACTTTATTAAAAAATGTTTTAAAACGACATAAATCTTCTTTCATTAACGTCAACAACTCTCCCACTTTCACCTTCCCCAAATCGTTTCCACCCGCGTGGATTACCAAAATAACTCTGTCCGGAGACCGCCTGCTGATTTGCAGCACCTCGTGGAGCAGCCCGGTCCATTTTAAACCTCGTATGCTGTGCCATTGCCCGCATACGTCCGTTTGACCCAGATGGGCACCCATCGGCCTTGCTCTGGCCCTCTTCTCGGCCCAATATATGTATGAGTGGCCCAATACCCACACTGTCCAGTTTGAACCTGTAGAATAAATCAAGAAAACAGGGGAAGAAATGTCCCCAACATCAACCTCATAACCATTTTTTACAATACCCTGAAATCCGGCCTTACATAGGACCGATATGCCTCCGACTTCCATCTACCCACCCTTTTTACTTCCTCACTCCGCAAACCGCATACAAAAGCCGACGTGGCCGCCCCAATTCTAAATGAATGAGAACCAAATTCGTCCGGCGCAAAACCCAGATTTTTAAGTCATGACCTCATTACCGCCGTGAACTGGTACCTTGTTAACGGAGATCCCGCCGCGTGCACCAACAGCAGGCCGTCTCCGCTGTGGTGTACCATAAAGTCCCTTACTAACCTTACTGGGCACCACTCTGTCCCCAGCGCTCCTATTCGCAGCCATTCACCCGTTCCGTACACGTCCGTTTTCGATTTTCTTATACGAATTTTAATATCGCCGCTCCCGACCAACACGTCCGAAAACTGAAGACCCCCCGGCTTATTTCTACTCGCCGAGACCAGTTCCCCCAGCCGTAAAGCCACAAAAAAGGCCAAGGAAAATGCCGCTCTAAAAAGCGTCGCTTCTTCCACGTTCATGCATACTGACCCCATGATTTTCATCATCGCGCAAAGCAGCTCGAAAGTGATCGGGCGTCTCCCATCCCGAGAAAACTTCTCTTTTCTCCAACCTTTCAGTATTTGTGTAAAAACAAACTCTTTTGTCACGTCACGACTCCCGTGGAGGCGTAACAAAAACGCTATCGCCGATACGTGTTTTTTCGCCGCATGCGCCGACGCTCCAAGCCCACGCAGGTTCGCCAGTATATCTAACGTTACCGCTCTAGCCTGTTCCGAGTTCGGAAAAACCCCCCCGGCGACCTCAAACCACTGCTTCCAAATTGCATTATATCGTCTCCAAGTGGCCTCGGTTACTGCCTTACGGACCAGATTCAGGAGCTCCTTTCTATTATTTGCCATAAGAAAGCAGGGCAACATACCCCCTCGACGTCCGCCGTCGGGTGAAGCTCCCTGAATTTCGACATCTGGAATCGAGAAAGAGCGTCAGCTTTGTTTTTCAAGTGTCCTGGGACATCGTTCGCTTTGAACTTTATGTTATGCTGTAAACAACATAAAACCAAATGGCGTAACGCCGCCAATACCAATTTGGAAGCCGAAGACTGTTTATTCACCGCTCTCACCACCGTCTGGTTATCAGACCAAAAACATATACTTCTGTTGGCCAAAACCGGGCCCCATAGTTCAATGGCGACCATGATGGGAAAAATTTCCAGCAGTGCTATGTTTCTTGTCCATCCTCTTTCAACCCAGGCCTCCGGCCACCCGGAGTTACACCACCTGTTACCAAAAATCACTCCAAAACCACAGGCTCCGGATGCGTCAGATACTAACCCTATCTCTTCGTTGTCAACTTCTTCCCGTTGGCAAATGACCTGCCCATTGACAGTTTCGAGGAAAACCTTCCAAATGTGCAGATCCGCCTTCATTTCTTTTGTCACCCTGACAAAATGATGAGGCTCCCTTGCCCCTTTTGTTGCCAAAGACAACCGCCTCAAAAACACGCGACCCATGGGGATGACCCGACATGCAAAATTTAGTAGACCCAGCAGCACCTGCATTTGATGCAGTGTGACTTTTCGCGACGTACTAACAGTCTCCACCATTTGACACAACCGCGCGATTTTTTCTTCCGGTAAACGAAAAACCATCTCCCTAGTATCGATCTCGATACCTAAGAACTCCAAAGATGTCACTGGCCCGACCGTTTTTTCCGCCGACAGGGGGACGCCTGCTCTTCTCATCAGCTTCTGAAAAGATGCCAACAACAAACCGCATACGCCTGATTCGGGGGGCCCCACGAATAAAAAATCGTCAAGATAATGTAAGACCGAGGGGATGCCCGTCTCGAATCTAAGCATCCACTCTAAGAACAAGCTGAACACCTCAAAATAATAACACGAAATCGAGCATCCCATCGGCAAACACAATGCGACAAAATAGTAACCTTCTATTCTACACCCCAAAAGATGGAAACAATCGGGGTGTACCGGAAGCAAACGGAACGCTGATTCAATGTCAGCCTTGGCTAACATTGCGCCAGCTCCCGCCCGACGAACTAGATAGAAAGACGCGTACGACACTGCCGCTTGCTCTTTCGTAATCCCGTCGTTGACCGAATCTCCTGCCGGAACGATAAATGATGGATAAGCCGGAACTTGCCCGGTTCCTTCTTCGGGACCAGCCCCAAAGGCGAAACCCGCAAGTTCCCGAAATGGGCCCGCCATCCGACCCAATTCCACCTCCTTCAGTAACTTCTCCATCACTAACTCTTTATTTTCTCGAGCCGATTTTAGATTGCCGCTGAGCCTAAGGGAACAAGTCGGGTTGTGCGGTATCCGGAAGCCCTCCGTAAAACCTGATCTAATTAGTTTTGACTCCTGCGTCCTGCGGTACCTGATGAGCCACTGCTCCAGGTACCTGACGTTCACCGGGGTTCGCTCCTGCGCCGGACACCCCTGGTGTAGCTGCTGCTCTCTGTCGTCTAAACCACCGTACTGCGGAGTGCGCTCCTCCGCATACTGAGCACTCGTGACGAAATTTGCACGAGGCGTAGAATCGGCAATGACCTTCGTTGAAGGCCCAACACGACCCGGAGGGTTTTGGGGCCACAGGTGCCTGCTGTCCACTGGCACCTGCGGCGGTCCCCTGAAAAAACGGCTTTACCGGCTTTTGCGAGAGGATAAGCTGGATCCATACATCCGTTGCCTTCGTGGCCCAGCTTATGTTCTTCATACCCGAAATACGACGACGAAAATCCTTGTCGTATCTCCACCACGCCGACCCTCCGTGCAGTTTATACGCACTGTGGATGGTGTTTATATATACCAATAATTCGGGACCTTTTTGAGGACTATGTTGACATGCTACGTGCGCCAGAATTAAAAACGCCTGTAGCCAATTACCAAACGTTTTAGCTACTTTTGCTTTTTTATCGGTCCCGCGTTCTGAGAACCGCTCCTTGTCGACGGCAATATGCTCCACCGACAGTAGTGACCATATGTCTACATATGAACCATTCTTAATTTTTTCAGTCATCTCTTCTGTCAAACCCACCCCCAGAGGGGCTACCCCGCAGAATAGAGTGTCTGCGAACTTCAAACCATCACCACACAACTCTTCGCCCCTACGACTCGCCCCTTGCGAGCTCTCGGGTGCGTGAGCCACACCTTTTTCCACACCAAAACGATGTACCAGCACTTTAAGCGCACCCATAAACTCTTCGTTACTCTTATCACTTGATGTTAAAGAGACATCCCAAACATTCTTGTAATGTGACTCACCCGCCTTGTTCCTCTCTGGCCCTGCCAAGAGGAAGCCCGGGCCGGGTGGCGTTGATGTACGATCCAGCCTCTGGCCTGCATGTCGTTCCGATCCCAATTCATGGGTGACACCACGGCTCCTCTGGCTCTGTGCACTGGATGCCCTACCGGCCGAAGATGCCAAATTATGCCTGATGCTGCGGGCAGCGTACCTATTATCTGCGGAAGAAGCCGGCGAGAGAGATGAAGTATTACGTGAAGCCCGAGCGCCCCTCTCCCGGCCGCTGCACCTATCGTATGCAACCGCCGCTTCTGCCCTTCTCTGTGTGTCCAATAAGGGGGTCCTCCCTTTCCAACCATCATCCTCTGGAGATGCCGAAGAGCTAGTAGCTACACGCGCTCTTCTACTTGACCTAACCCGCTGCGCCCCCTTCTCGCGTCTGCGCTCCCCCGTCCCATAATACTTACCTCGCCCTGCTGCATGTTCCTCCATACCGCGCCAACTTGCTCGCTCTACTGCCGAGCTGCCCGGTGAACGCCCGCCTGTGCGCCGCTCGTATCGATCGCCCTGCCCTCTGCCGGATGTCCTTAATGCTGCTGGCGCCTGCCGCTGTACAAAAAACACTCGCCCCTCCCCCACCCTCCCACCCTCAGGCAGAGGGGCTGTTGCCAACGCCCCATGTGCGCTCCTTATGGATGCTCTGCTGCCTACACTATCTTCACTGTCCCTACACTCCCTCCTCCCTAATCTCCTAAAGCCTCTCTTTGTAGTGCGACCCCCCCACCCTTCCCCCCGCGCTACCTCCACTTTGCTCTCCCTCACCACCGCTAACTTCCTCCGGGCTGAACAGGGACTCGCTCCCGTAGCCCACTGTGGCCTCTTTCTGTAGTGCATGCCTCCTGCCGGGACTACTTCCGGCTCGCGGATCCCTCCGCCTGTTGAGGGAGACACGTGTCCCGCTCTCCATCTCCCTCACACTGCACGCCTGCACAGCCGCGGGACTCCCCCTGCCCGCGCCGGACTTACCCGACCTCCGCACCGCTCCTCCGCTCCCGGTAAGTGTACCTCCGGCTTCCGGTCCAACTTCGACTCCACTCCTGTGATCCCCCCGCCTGGCTGCGTCCGCCGGGCGCTGCGACCGCGCCGCTCCACTCCCGCTCGCCCCCGCTGCTCTCGGACTATTTCTGCCTCCCTTCTTTGCCGCTGGGCTGGCGCTCAATCTTGCTGGTGGTTGTCTCCTTCTTTGTGGTCTCCCACGTGGTTCTGCGCCGCTGCTCTCTGCCGGTGGCTCTTCCTCCGCTCTCACCTCCGGTGCCGCCGCCATTCCGAACTCTCCGGCCATCTTCATGAGCCACTGGGGACCCTGACTGGCCACAGCTTCTCTAATTTGTTGTACTAACTGCTCCATCTTCTATCTTGCTTGCAGACCTCTCCTGGTGCGTCTTCCCTCTTCTGCAAACTGACTCCTCCTCTTCCTCCCTCTCTCTTTCCTGTCACTCCAAACCCCCTCCCGGGTCGCTTCCTTCCTCTCCATTTTATCACCCCGCCTCCCAGTCCCCCACAGCTTCGTTAGGCACTCTGCTGTTTCTTAGAATCTACATAAACTCTATGTGCATATTCTGAGGACAATCTACCTTTCCCCTATGTGTATCAACTGTGTAGAATCTACATCACCTCTCTGTTGTATACACTAAAGAGAATCTACCTCCGCTCTATGTATATATACTGAGGAGAATCTACCTCACCTCTCTGTGTATAGACTGAGGAGAATCTACCTCACCTCTATGTGTATAGACCGAGGAGAATCTACCCCACCTCCGTGTGTATATACTGAGGAGAATCTACCTCACCTCTGTGTGTATATACTGAGGAGAATCTATCTCATCTCTATGTGTATATACTGCAGAGAATCTACCTCACCTCTATCTGTATATACTGAGGAAAATCTACCTCATTTCTATGTGCATATACTGAGGACAATCTACCTTTCCTCTGTGTATATACTGAGGAGAATCTACCTCCCCTCTCTGTTGTATACACTAAATAGAATCTACCTCCGCTCTATGTATATATACTGAGGAGAATCTACCTCACCTCTATATGCATATACTGAGGTGAATATACCTCACCTCAATGGGTATATACTGCAGAGAATTCACCTACCTCTATAAATATATACTGCGAAGTATCTACATCTATGTGCATATACTGAGAAAAATGTATTTACCCTCTATGTGTATATACTGAGGAGAACCTACCTCACCTCTATGTGTATATATTGAGGAGAATCTACCTCACCTCTATGTGTATTTACTAAGGAGAATCTACTTCACCTCTATGTGTATTTACTGAGGAGAATCAACCTCACCTCTGTGTTTATATAATGAGGAGAATCTATGTCCCCTCTGTGTGTATAGACTGTGGAGATTCTACCTCCCCTCTGTGTGTATATACTCAGGAGAATCTACCTCACCTCTCTCTGCATATACTAAGGAGAATCTACCTCCCCTCTATGTGCATATACTGCAAAGAATCTACCTCCCCTCTGTGTGTATATACTGAGGAGAATCTACCTCACCTCTATGTGTATACACTGAGGAGAATCTACATCACCTCTATGTGTATATACTGAGGAAAATCTACCTCATTTCTATGTGCATATACTGAGGACAATCTACCTTTCCTCTGTGTATATACTGAGGAGAATCTAACTCAGCTCCATGTGTATATACTGCGGAGAATCTACCTCACCTCCATGTGTATATACTGAGGAGAATCTACCTCCCCTCTGTGTGTATATACTGAGGAGAATCTACCTTCCCTATATGTGTATATACTGAGGAGAATCTACCTTAGCTTGTTTTGTATATACTGAGGAGAATCTACCAAACCTCTATGTGTTTATACTGAGGAGAATCTACCTCACCCCTATGTGCATATACAGAGGAGAATCTACCTCACCTCTATGTTTATATACTGAGGGTAGTCTACCTGACCTCTATGTGTATATACTGAGGAGAATCTACCTCACCTCTATGTGTATATACTGAGGAGAATCTACCTCACCTCTATGTGTATATACAGAGGAGAATCTACCTCACCTCTATGTGTATATACTGAGGAGAATCTACCTCACCTCTCTGTGTATATACAGAGGAGAATCTACCTCACCTCTATGTGTATATACTGAGGAGAATCTACCACACCTCTGTGTGTATATACTGAGGAGAATCTACCTCCCCTCTATGTGTGTATACTGAGGAGAATCCACCTCACCTCTATGTATATATAATGAGGAGAATCTACTTCACTTCTATGTGTATATACTGGGGAGAATCTACCTCACCTCTATGTGTGTATACTGAGGAGAATCTGCCTCACCTCTGTGTGTATATATTGAGGAGAATCTACCTCATGTCTGTGTGTATATACTGAGGAGAATCTACGTCCACTCTGTGTGTATATACTGAAGAGAATCTACCTCATCTCCGTGTGTATATAATGAGGAGAATCTACCTCACCTCTGTGTGTATATACTGAGTAGAATCTACCTCACCTCTATGGCCTTATACTGCAGAGAATCTAACTCCCCTCTGTGTGTATATACTGAGGAGAATCTACCTCACCTCTATGTGTATATACTGAGGAGAATCTACCTCACCTCTATGTTTATATACTGAGGAGAATCTACCTCACCTCTGCGTGGACATACTGAGGAGAATCTCCCTCACCTCTGTGTGTATATACTGAGAAGAATCTACCTCACCTCTATGTGTATATACTGAGGAGAATCTACCTCCCCTCTGTGTGTATATACTGAGGAGAATCTACCTCACCTCTATATCTATATACTGAGGAGAATCTACCTCACCTCTATGTCTATTTACTGAGGAGAATCTAACTCAGCTCCATGTGTATATACTGTGTAGAATCTACCTCGCCTCTATGTGTATACACTGAGGAGAATCTACCTTAGCTCTTTTTGTATATACTGAGGAGAATCTACCTCACCTCTATGTGTATATACTGAGGAGAATCTACCTCACCTCTAGTTGTATACACTAAAGGGAATCAACCTCCGCTCTATGTATATATACTGAGGAGAATCTACCTCACCTCTATGTGTATATACTGAGGAGAATCTACCTCACCTCTATGTGTATATACTGAGGAGAATCTACCTCACCTCTATGTGTATACACTGAGGAGAATCTACCTTAGCTCTTTTTGTATATACTGAGGAGAATCTACCTCACATTTATGTGTATATACAGAGGAGAATCTACCTCACCTCTATATTTATATACTGAGGAGAATCTACCTCACCTTTCTGTGAACATACTGAGGGGAATCTACCTCACCTCTATGCGTATATACTGAGGAGAATCTACCTCACCTCTACGTGTATATACTGAGGAAAATCTACCTCACCTCTGTGTGTGTATATACTGAGGAAAATCTACCTCACCTCTGTGTGTGTATATACTGAGGAAAATCTACCTCACCTCTGTGTGTGTATATACTGAGGAGAATCTACCTCCCCTCTATGTGTATATACTGCAGAGAATCTACCTCACCTCTATGTGTATATACTGCGGAGAATCTACCTCACCTCTATGTGTATATACTGAGGAGAATCTACCTAACCTCTATGTTTATATACTGAGGAGAATCCAGCGCACCTCTGTGTGGACATACTGAGGAGACTATACCTCACCTCTATGTGTATATACTGAGAAGAATCTACCTCACCGCTATGTATATATACGGAGGAGAATCTACCTACCCTCTGTGTGCATATACTGAGGAGAATCTACTTCACCTCTATGTATATATACTGAAGAGAATCTACCTCACCTCTTTGTGTATATACTGAGGGGAATCTACCTCCCCTCTATGTGCATATACTGAGGAGAATATACCTCCCCTCAATGTGTATATACTGCAGAGAATTAACCTACCTCTATAAATATATACTGCGAAGAATCTAGCTACATTTACGTGCATATACTGAGGAAAATGTATTTCCCCTCTATGTGTATATACTGACGAGAATCTACATCAACTCTATGTGCATATACTGAGGACAATATACCTCACCTCTATGTGTATATACTGAGGAGATTCTAACTCAGCTCCATGTGTATATACTGTGTAGAATCTACCTCACCTCTCTGTTGTATACACTAAAGGGAATCTACCTCCGCTCTATGTATATATACTGAGGATAATCTACCTCACCTCTCTGTGTATATATTGAGGAGAATCTACCTCACCCTTTATGTGTATATACTGAGGAGAATCTACCTCACCTCTATGTGTATACATTGAGGAGAATCTACCTTAGCTCTTTTTGTATATACTAAGGAGAATCTACCTCCCCTCTATGTGCATATACTGCAGAGAATCTACCTCCCCTCTGTGTATATACAGAGAAGAATCTACCTCATCTCTGTGTCTATACAATGAGGAGAATCTACCTCCCCTCTATGTGTAAATACTGAGGAGAATCTACCTCCCCTCTATGTGCATATACTGCGGAGAATCTACCTCCCCTCTATGTGTGTATATACTGCTGAGAATCTACCTCTTCTCTATGTGTATATACTAAGGAGAATGTACCTCACCTCTATTTGTATATACTGAGGAGAATCTACCTCCCCTCTATGTGTATATACTGAGGAGAATCTACCTCCCCTCTTTGTGTATATACTAAGGAGAATCTACCTCACCTCTATGTGTATATACTGAGGAGAATCTACCTCACCTCTATGTGTATATACTGAGGAGAATCTACCTTAGCTCTTTTTGTATATACAGAGGAGAATCTACCTCACCTCTGTGTTTACATACTGAGGAGAATCTACCTCACCTCTGTGTGGACATACTGAGGACAATCTTCCTCACCTCTATGTGTATATACTGAGAAGAATCTACCTCACCACTATGTATATATACGGAGGAGAATCTACCTACCCTCTGTGTGTATATACTGAGGAGAATCTACCTCACCTCTATGTATATATAATGAGGGGAATCCACCTCACCTCTATGTGTATATACTGAGGAGAATCTACCTCATTTCTATGTGCATATACTGAGGACAATCTACCTTTCCTCACTGTGTGTATACTGAGGAGAATCTAACTCGGCTCCACGTGTATATACTGTGTAGAATCTACCTCACCTCTCCGTTCTATATACTAAAGCGAATCTACTTCCGCTCTATGTATATATACTGAGGAGAATCTACCTCACCTCTATGTGTATATATTGAGGAGAATCTACCTCACCTCTATGTGTATTTACTAAGGAGAATCTACCTCCCCTCTATGTGTATATACTGAGGAGAATCTACCTCCCCTCTATGTGTATATACTGCGGAGAATCTACCTCACCTCTATGTGTATATACTGCGGAGAATCTACCTCACCTCTATGTGTATATACTGAGGAGATCTACCTGAGCTCTTTTTCTATATACTGAGGAGAATCTACCTCACCTCACTGTGTATATACAGAGGAGAATCTACCTCACCTCTATATTTATATACTGAGGAGAATCTACCTCACCTCTATGTGTATATACTGAGAAGAATCTACCTCACCTCTATGTATATACACTGAAGAGAATAAACCTCACCTCTATGTGTATATACTGAGGAGAATATACCTCACCTCAATATCTATATACTGCAGAGAAATAAAATACCTCTATAAATATATACTGCGAAGAATCTAGCTACATCTATGTGCATATTCTGAGGAAAATGTATTTCCCCTCTATGTGTATATACTGAGGAGAATCTACCTCATTTCTATGTGCATATACTGAGGACAATCTACCTTTCCTCTGTGTATATACTGAGGAGAATCTAACTCGGCTCCACGTGTATATACTGTGTAGAATCTACCTCACCTCTCTGTTCTATACACTAAAACGAATCTACCTCCACTCTATGTATATATACTGAGGAGAATCTACCTCACCTCTATGTGTATATATTGAGGAGAATCTACCTCCCCTCTATGTGTATATACTGAGGAGAATCTACCTCACCTCTATGTGTATTTACTAAGGAGAATCTACCTCCCCTCTATGTGTATATACTGAAGAGAATCTACCTCACATTTATGTGTATATATACTGAGGAGAATCTACCTTCCCTCTGTGTGTATATGCTGAGGAGAATCTACCTCACCTCTGTGTATATATAATGAGGAGAATCTACCTCATCTCTGTGTGTATATACTGAGGAGAATCTACGTCCCCTCTATGTGTATATACTGAGGAGAATCTACCTCACCTCTATGTGTATATACTGAGGAGAATCTACCTCCCCTCTCTGTGTATATACTGGGGGAGAATCTACCTCATCTCTGTGTCTATACAATGAGGAGAATCTACCTCCCCTCTATGTGTAAATACTGAGGAGAATCTACCTCCCCTCTATGTGCATATACTGCGGAGAATCTACATCCCCTCTATGTGTGTATATACTGCGGAGAATCTACCTCCCGTCTATGTGTATATACTGAGGAGAATCTACCTCACCTCTATGTGTATATACTGAGGAGAATCTACCTCCCCTCTATGTGTATATACTGAGGAGAATCTACCTCCCCTCTTTGTGTATATACTAAGGAGAATCTACCTCACCTCTATGTGTATATACTGAGGAGAATCTACCTCACCTCTATGTGTATATACTGAGGAGAATCTAGCTTAGCTCTTTTTGTATATACAGAGGAGAATCTACCTCACCTCTGTGTTTACATACTGAGGAGAATCTACCTCACCTCTGTGTGGACATACTGAGGAGAATCTACCTCACCTCTATGTGTATATACTGAGAATAATCTACCTCACCACTATGTATATATACGGAGGAGAATCTACCTACCCTCTGTGTGTATATACTGAGGAGAATCTACCTCATTTCTATGTGCATATACTGAGGAGAATCTACCTCACCTCTATGTGTATATACTGAGGAGAATCTACCTCACCTCTATGTGCATATACTGCGGAGAATCTACCTCCGCTCTGTGTATATACTGAGAAGAATCTACCTCATCTCTGTGTCTATACAATGAGGAGAATCTACCTCCCCTCTATGTGTAAATACTGAGGAGAATCTACCTCCCCTCTATGTGCATATACTGCGGAGAATCTACATCCCCTCTATGTGTGTATATACTGCGGAGAATCTACCTCCCGTCTATGTGTATATACTGAGGAGAATCTACCTCACCTCTATGTGTATATACTGAGGAGAATCTACCTCCCCTCTATGTGTATATACTGAGGAGAATCTACCTCCCCTCTTTGTGTATATACTAAGGAGAATCTACCTCACCTCTATGTGTATATACTGAGGAGAATCTACCTCACCTCTATGTGTATATACTGAGGAGAATCTACCTTAGCTCTTTTTGTATATACAGAGGAGAATCTACCTCACCTCTGTGTTTACATACTGTGGAGAATCTACCTCACCTCTGTGTGGACATACTGAGGAGAATCTACCTCACCTCTATGTGTATATACTGAGGAGAATCTACCTCCCCTCTATGTGTATATACTGAGGAGAATCTACCTCCCCTCTTTGTGTATATACTAAGGAGAATCTACCTCACCTCTATGTATATATACTGAGGAGAATCTACCTCACCTCTATGTGTATATACTGAGGAGAATCTACCTTAGCTCTTTTTGTATATACAGAGGAGAATCTACCTCACCTCTGTGTTTACATACTGAGGAGAATCTACCTCACCTCTGTGTGGACATACTGAGGAGAATCTACCTCACCTCTATGTGTATATACTGAGAATAATCTACCTCACCACTATGTATATATACGGAGGAGAATCTACCTACCCTCTGTGTGTATATACTGAGGAGAATCTACCTCATTTCTATGTGCATATACTGAGGACAATCTACCTTTCCTCACTGTGTGTATACTGAGGAGAATCTAACTCGGTTCCACGTGTATATACTGTGTAGAATCTACCTCACCTCTCTGTTCTATACACTAAAGCGAATCTACCTCCGCTCTATGTATATATACTGAGGAGAATCTACCTCACCTCTACGTGTATATATTGAGGAGAATCTACCTCACCTCTATGTGTATTTACTAAGGAGAATCTACCTCCCCTCTATGTGTATATACTGAAGAGAATCTACCTCACATTTATGTGTATATAAACTGAGGAGAATCTACCTCCCCTCTCTGTGTATATACTGAGGAGAATTTACCTCACCTCTGTGTATATATAATGAGGAGAATCTACCTCATCTCTGTGTGTATATACTGAGGAGAATCTACGTCCCCTCTGTGTGTATATACTGGGAGGAATCTACCTCATCTCTGTGTCTATATAATGAGGAGAATCTACCTCACCTCTATGTGTAAATACTGAGGAGAATCTACCTCCCCTCTATGTGCATATACTGCGGAGAATCTACCTCCCCTCTATGTGTATATACTGAGGAGAATCTACCTCACCTCTATGTGTATATACTGAGGAGAATCTACCTCACCTCTATGTGTACATACTGAGGAGAATCTACCTTAGCTCTTTTTGTATATACAGAGGAGAATCTCCCTCACCTCTATATGTATATACTGAGAAGAATCTACCTCACCACTATGTATATATACGGTGGAGAATCTACCTACCCTCTGTGTGTATATACTGAGACTCTACCTCACCTCTATGTATCTATAATGAGGTGAATCTACCTCACCTCTATGTGTATATACTGAGGAGAATCTACCTCACCTCTATGCATATCTACTGAGGAGAATCTACCTCACCTTTATGTGCATATACTGAGGAGAATATACCTCACCTCTGTGTTTACATACTGAGGAGAATCTACCTCACCTCTGTGTGGACATACTGAGGAGAATCTACCTCACCTCTATATGTATATACTGAGAAGAATCTACCTCACCACTATGTATATATACGGTGGAGAATCTACCTACCCTCTGTGTGTATATACTGAGACTCTACCTCACCTCTATGTATCTATAATGAGGTGAATCTACCTTACCTCTATGTGTATATACTGAGGAGAATCTACCTCACCTCTATGCATATCTACTGAGGAGAATCTACCTCACCTTTATGTGCATATACTGAGGAGAATATACCTCACGTCATTGTGTATATACTGCAGAGAAATAACCTACCTCCCTAAAAATATACTGCGAAGAATTTAGTTACATCTATGTGCATATACTGAGGAAAATGTATTTCCCCTCTATTTGTATATACTGAGGAGAATCTACCTCAGCACTATGTGTATATACTGAGAAAAATTACCTCACCTCTACGTGTATATACTGATGGGAATTTACCTCACCTCTACCTGTATATACTGATGGGAATTTACCTCACCTCTATGTGTGTATACTGAGGAGAATCTACCTCACCCCTATGTGTATATACTGAGGAGAATCTACCTCCCCTCTCTGTGTATATACTGAGCAGAAACTACCTCACCTCTATATGTAAATACTGAGGAGAATCTACTTCACCTCTATGTGTATATACAGAGGAGAATCTACCTCACCTCTGTGTGTATATTAGGAGGAGAATCTACCTCACCTCTATGTGTATATACTGAGGAGAATCTACCTCACCTCTATGTGTATGTACTGAGAAAAATCTACCTCACCTATCTATATATATAAAGCTGAAAGCCCTCACTGACTCACTGACTCACTCACTGACTGACTCGCCAAAAGTTCTCCAACTTCCCGATATCGTAGAAACATGAATTTTGGCACAAGCATAGATTATCTCCAAAATAGGAAAAGTAATTGGGTCCCAACTCCATTATTCAATTCTATGCGCAAAAGAATTAGCGTCCAAATTTTACGTACATAATCTAAATCTCTCACTTCCCAATGTCATAGAAACATGAAATTTGGCACGAGCATTGATTATGTCATAAATAGGAAAAGCTAATGGGTCCCAACTCGATTATTCAATTCTAAGCGCAAAAGAATTAGTGTCCAAATTTTATGTACGTAGTCTAATTCTCTCACTTCCTGATGTCATTTTATATAAAGGAAACGTCGCATGGTTGCCTCCACGTGGTGTTTCCTGGGTATATCCTGAGGAGAATTACCTCCCCTCTATGTGTATATAATGAGGAGAATGTACCTCCTCTCTCTGTGTATATACTGAGTAGAATATACCTCACTTCTCTGTGCAAATCCTGAGGAGAATCTACCTCCCCTCTCTGTGTATATACTGGGGAGAATCTACCTTACGTCTATGTGTATATACTGAGGAGAATCTACCTCACCTCTGTGTTTATATATAGAGGAAAATCTACCTCACCCCTATGTGTTTATAACTGAGGAGAATCTACCTCACCACTATGTGTATATACTGAGGAGAATCTACCTTCCCTCTATGTGTCTATACTGAGGAGAATCTACCTCCCTCTATGTATATATACTGAGGAGAATCTACCTCCCCTCTCTGTGTATATACTGGGGAGAATCTACCTCACGTTTATGTGTATATACTGAGGAGAAACTATCTCACCTCTTTGTGCATATTCTGAGGAGAATCTACCTCCCCTCTCTGTGTATATACTGGGGAGAATCTTCCTCACCTCTTTGTGCATATTCTGAGGAGAATCTACCTCCCCTCTCTGTGTATATACTGGGGGAGAATCTAACTCACCTCTATGTGTATATACTGTGTAGAACCTACCTCACCTCTGTGTATACACTAAGGAGAATCTACCTCACCTCTATGTGTAGAGGTTGATTATCCTTAGTATGTTTGAGTGTTTGTGTATATACCCTGTTTCCTTGAAAATAAGACCTACCCTGAAAATAAGCCCTAGCATGATTTTGCAGGATTTTTGAAGATGCAGAATGCTTTTTAAGGATTTTTGTGGATTTTTGATCTATTAGCCCTACTCCAAAATTAAGCCCTATTTACAGTTGATAAAAAAAGTAAATTTAAATAGAGTCCAGGCAGCTATACATGTAAAAAAGTGAAATCTTTTGAAGCAGAAATTAATATAAAACACAGTCTTATTTTCGGGGAACAGGAATATATATATTATGATGTAGGTATGATATATATAGATGGTGTATGCTGTAGGTATGATATATAAAGATAGTGTATAATATAGGTATGATATATATTGATATCTAAAGTGTATGAAGTGTGGTATAGGACATCTATATAGTGTATGGTGTAGGTTTTATTTGTAGAGTATGATGTCTGTGTATATATGAGTGTATGATGGAGGTGTGATATGTATGTATATATAGTGTATGATGGAGGTATGATATATATATATATATATAGTGTATAATGTATATATGTATGGTGTAGGCATGACATGATGTAGGTATGATATATCTATATTGTGTGGTGTAGGTGTATATATATATATATATATATATATATATATATAGTGTATGATGTAGGTGTGATATGATGTAGGTGTGATATATCTATAGTGTGTGATGGAGGTGTGATATATATGTATATACAGTGTATGATGTAGCTATGGTGTATATATATATATATATGTATATTTATCATGTATGATGGAAGTGTGATATATATGTATATATAGTGTATGATGGAGGTGTGATATATATATATATATATATAGTGTATGATGTAGGCGTGATATGATGTAGGTATGATATATCTATAGTGTGTGATGTAGGTATATATATAGTGTATGATGGAGGTGTGATATATCTAAAGTGTGTGATGTAGGTATATCTATATATATAAAATTGAATGTATGTCTGTCTGTGTGTCTGTCTGTTTGTCCTTTATGCGCTACTACACCATTCATCCGATCGCCATGAAACTTTGGGAAGTTGTTGAGTACACTCCTGGGAAGACTATAGGCATAGTACAACTATCCTACAATAAATGGCGCGCATGCGTGCATCGTCGACAGTTACAACCCCCCCACGTAGATCGTTCGATTTCCATCATTGCCACTAATTCTCTCCCTTCCCGATGTTGTAGAAACATGAAATTTGGCAGGAGCATTGATTATGTCATAAATAGGAAAAGCTAATGGGTCCCAACTCGATTATTCAATTCTATGCGCAAAAGAATTAGCGTCCAAATTTTACGTACGGAATCTATTTCTCTCACTTTCCAATGTCATAGAAACTTAAAATTTGGCACGAAAATTGATTATGTCATAAATAGGAAAAGTTATTGGGTCCCAACTCGATTATTCAATTGTAAGCACCAAAGAATTAGCGTCCAAATTTTACGTACGGAATCTAATTTTCTTGCTTCCCAATGTCATAGAAACTTGAAATTTGGCACGAGCATTGATTATGTCATAAATAGGAAAAGCTAATGGGTCCCAACTCCAGTATTCAATTCTAAGCGCCAAAGAATTAGCGTCCAAATTTTACGTACGGAATCTATTTCTCTCACTTTCCAATGTCATAGAAACTTGAAATTTGGCACGAGCATTGATTATGTCATAAATAGGAAAAGGCAATGGGTCCCAACTCGATTATTCAATTGTAAGCGCCAAAGAATTAGCGTCCAAATTTTACGTACGGAATCTAATTTTCTCGCTTCCCAATGTCCTAGAAACTTGAAATTTGGCACGAGCATTGATTATGTCTTAACCCTTTCCAATCCACTGTCTGACGTCTGAAGACATTCTGATTGAAGGCTGTACAGCTCCAATGTCGGAAGACGTCCGGCAGGGTATTCTTACTGTATATTGCCGGCCGCTCTGTTGTCGGAGGCCTCTCCAGCATGTCCCATACTGCAGTACTGGCTCTAGCCAGCAGATGGCATAATTGTATAATGGCAGAAAGAGAAAACCGCCTAGGAAAACCTGAATCCAAAATTGGATTGCAAAGGGTTAATGCATGTCTCAAATCATCAGTTCTATGGCAACATGTTAAGAAATTGACTTTGAAAACCAATATGCGTGTTCAACTACAAAATGATGCATCCGCCGAACGTTTCGCAAAACAATTGCTGGATATTGGAAATGGGAAAATGCCTATCGACAGATCTACACAATGTATCACATTGCCAACAAACTTTGGAAAGATGACATCAACCAAAGACGAATTGATCCAAAAGGTGTTCCCAAATATCGCGTGGAGTTACAACAATCATCAGTGGCTCAGCGCACGGGCTATATTAGCAGCTACCAACAACGATGTCAATGCCATCAATTTCAGCATTCAAAACGGAATACCAGGCGAAGCGACAACGTATCAGTCCATCGATACTGTGATGAATCAAGATGAAGCTGTCAATTACCCAACGGAATTCTTGAATTCACTCGATTTTCCAGGTATGCCACCGCACATTGTAACATTGAAAATAGGCATAAGACACAATGTAAATTCAATGTTATAAGAACGACTTTCCTTGATTTTCCTTTCTTCTGATGTTGCAGCAACGCGCGATGGGTAAGCTAGTATATATATATAAAGCTGAAAGCCCTCACTGACTGACTCACTGACTCACTGACTGACTCACTCACTCAATCGCCAAAAGTTCTCCAACTTCGCAATGTCGTAAAACATGAAATTTGGCGCAAGCATAGATTATCTCCAAAATAGGAAAAGTAATTGGGTCCCAACTCGATTATTCAATTCTAGCGCAAAAGAATTGGCATCGAAATTGTACGTGCGGATTGTAATTTTCTCACTTTCCGGTGTCATAGAAACGGGAAATTTGGCATGAGCATTGATTATGTCATAAATAGGAAAAGCGAATGGGTCCCAACTCCATTATTCAATTCTATGCGCAAAAGAATTAGCGTCCAAATTTTACGTACGGAATCTAATTTTTTCACTTTCCGGTGTCATAGAAACAGCAAATTTGGCAGGAGCATTGATTATGTCGTAAATAGGAAAAGCTAATGGGTCCCAACTCCATTATTCAATTCTATGCGTAAAAGAATTAGTGTCCAAATTTTATGTACGTAATCTAATTCTCTCACTTCCTGATGTCATTTTATATAAAGGAAATGTCGCATGGTTGCCTCCACGTGGTGTTTCCTGGGTAACGCAGAGAACTATGCAAAATGGTGAACATATGTTTTTCCTCAGTATCTCTAAAGTAACCACGACTTCATAAGCTTTTCCGTGTGAACACCAGATAAACACCAGTACCAAATTAACTCGGGCGAAGCCGGGTATATCAGCTAGTCTATATATATATATATATATATATATATATATATATATATATATATATATATATATATATATAAATGTATGATGGAGGTGTGATATATCTATAGTGTGTGATGTAGGTATGTATATAAATATATATATATATATATATATAGTGTATGATGTACACTACCGTTCAAAAGTTTGGGGTCACATTGAAATGTCCTTATTTTTGAAGGAAAAGCACTGTACTTTTCAATGAAGATAACTTTAAACTAGTCCTAACTTTAAACAAATGCACTCTATACATTGCTAATGTGGTAAATGACTATTCTAGCTGCAAATGCCTGTTTTTTTGTGCAATATCTACAAAGGTGAATAGAGGCCCATTTCCAGCAACTATCACTCCAGTGTTCTAATGGTACAATGTGTTTGCTCATTGGCTCAGAAGGCTAATTGATGATTAGAAAACCCTTGTGCAATCATGTTCACACATCTGAAAACAGTCTAGCTCGTTACAGAAGCTACAAAACTGACCTTCCTGTGAGCAGATTGAGTTTCTGGAGCATCACATTTGTGGGGTCAATTAAACGCTCAAAATGGCCAGAAAAAGAGAACTTTCATCTGAAACTCGACAGTCTATTCTTGTTCTTAGAAATGAAGGCTATTCCATGCGAGAAATTGCTAAGAAATTGAAGATTTCCTACAACGGTGTGTACTACTCCCTTCAGAGGACAGCACAAACAGGCTCTAACCAGAGTAGAAAAAGAAGTGGGAGGCCGCGTTGCACAACTAAGCAAGAAGATAAGCACATTAGAGTCTCTAGTTTGAGAAACAGACGCCTCACAGGTACCCAACTGGCATCTTCATTAAATAGTACCCGCAAAACACCAGTGTCAACATCTACAGTGAAGAGGCGGCTGCGGGATTTTGGGCTTCAGGGCAGAGTGGCAAAGAAAAAGCCATATCTGAGACTGGCCAATAAAAGAAAAAGATTAAGATGGGCAAAAGAACACAGACATTGGACAGAGGAAGACTGGAAAAAAGTGTTGTGGACGGATGAATCCAAGTTTGAGGTGTTTGGATCACAAAGAAGAACGTTTGTGAGACGCAGAACAAATGAAAAGATGCTGGAAGAATGCCTGACGCCATCTGTTAAGCATGGTGGAGGTAATGTGATGGTCTGGGGTTGCTTTGGTGCTGGTAAGGTGGGAGATTTGTACAGGGTAAAAGGGATTCTGAATAAGGAAGGCTATCACTCCATTTTGCAACGCCATGCCATACCCAGTGGACAGCGCTTGATTGGAACCAATTTCATCCTACAACAGGACAATGACCCTAAACACACCTCCAAATTGTGCAAGAACTATTTACAGCAGAAGCAGGCAGCTGGTATTCTATCGGTAATGGAGTGGCCAGCGCAGTCACCAGATCTGAACCCCATTGAGCTGTTGTGGGAGCAGCTTGACCGTATGGTACGCCAGAAGTGCCCATCCAACCAATCCAACTTGTGGGAGATGCTTCTAGAAGCGTGGGGTGCAATTTCTCAAGCTTACCTCAACAAATTAACAGCTAGAATGTCAAAGGTGTGCAATGCTGGAATTGCTGCAAAAGGAGGATTCTTTGACGAAAGCAAAGTTTGATGTAAAAACAATGTTATTTCACATACAAATCATTATTTCTAACCTTGTCAATGTCTTGGCTCTATTGTCTATTCATTTCACAACGCATGGTGGAGAATAAGTGGGACTTTTCATGGAAAACACTAAATTGTTTGGGTGACCCCAAACTTTTGAACGGTAGTGTAGGTATGATATATCTATAGTGTGTGATGTAGGTATATATATATATATAGTGTGTGATGTAGGTATGTATATATATATATATATATATACTAGCTGATATACCCGGCTTCGCCCGAGTTAATTTGGTACTGGTGTTTATCTGGTGTTCACACGGAAAATCTTATGAAGTCGTGGTTACTTTAGAGATACTGAGGAAAAACATATGTTCACCATTTTGCATAGTTCTCTGCGTTACCCAGGAAACACCACGGGGAGGAAACCATGCGACATTTCCTTTATATAAAATGACATCGGGAAGTGAGAGAATTATATTCCGTACGTAAAATTTGGACACTAATTCTTTTGCGCATAGAATTGAATAATGGAGTTGGGACCCATTAGCTTTTCCTATTTATGACATAATCAATGCTCGTGCCAAATTTCCCGTTTCTATGACACCAGAAAGTAAAAAAATTACATTCCGTACGTAAAAGTTGGATGCTAATTCTTTTGCGCATATAATTGAATAATGGAGTTGGGACCCATTAGCTTTTCCTATTTACGACATATTCAATGCTCGTGCCAAATTTCCCGTTTCTATGACACCAGAAAGTAAAAAAATTACATTCCGCACGTTAAATTTCGACGCCAATTCTTTTGCGCTAGAATTGAATAATGGAGTTGGGACCCATTCGCTTTTCCTATTTATAACATAATCAATGCTCGTGCCAAAATTCCTGTTTCTATGACACCGGAATGTGAGAAAATTAGATTCCGTACGTAAAATTTGGACGCTAATTCTTTTGCGCATAGAATTGAATAATCGAGTTGGGACCCATTAGCTTTTCCTATTTATGACATAATCAATTCTTGTGTCAAATTTCCTGCTTCTATGACACCGGAAAGTGAGAAAATTAGATTCCGTACGTAAAATTTGGACGCCAATTCTTTTGCGCATAGAATTGAATAATCGAGTTGGGACCCATTCGCTTTTCCTATTTATGACATAATCAATGCTCGTGCCAAATTTCAAGTTTCTATGACATTGGGAAGTAAGTGATTTAGATTATGTACGTTAAATTTCGATGCCAATTCTTTTGCGCTAGAATTGAATAATCGAGTTGGGACCCAATTTCTTTTCCTATTTTGGAGATAATCTATGCTTGCGCCAAATTTCATGTTTCTACGATATCGGGAAGTTGGAGAACTTTTGGCGAGTCAGTCAGTCAGTCAGTCAGTCAGTGAGGGCTTTCAGCTTTATATATATATACTAGCTGATATACCCGGCTTCGCCCGAGTTAATTTGGTACTGGTGTTTATCTGGTGTTCACACGGAAAATCTTATGAAGTCGTGGTTACTTTAGAGATACTGAGGAAAAACATATGTTCACCATTTTGCATAGTTCTCTGCGTTACCCAGGAAACACCACGTGGAGGCAACCATACGACGTTTCCTTTATATAAAATGACATCAGGAAGTGAGAGAATTAGATTACGTACATAAAATTTGGACACTAATTCTTTTGCGCTTAGAATTGAATAATGGAGTTGGGACCCATTAACTTTTCCTATTTATGACATAATCAATGCTCGTGCCAAATTTCCTGTTTCTATGACACCGGAAAGTGAAAAAATTACATTCCGTACGTAAAATTTGGACGCTAATTCTTTTGCGCTAGAATTTAATAATCGAGTTGGGACCCATTAGCTTTTCCTATTTATGACATAATCAATGCTCGTGCCAAATTTCCCGTTTCTATAACACCGGAAAGTGAAAGAATTATATTCCGTACGTAAAATTTCGACACCAATTCTTTTGCGCTAGAATTGAATAATGGAGTTGGGACCCATTCGCTTTTCCTATTTATGACATAATCAATGCTCATGCCAAATTTCCCGTTTCTATGACATTGGGAAGTGAGAGATTTAGATTATGTATGTAAAACTTGGACGCTAATTCTTTTGCGCATACAATTGAATAATGGAGTTGGGACCCATTAGCTTTTCCTATTTATGACATATTCAATGCTCGTGCCAAATTTCACGTTTCTATGACACCGGAAAGTGAAAAAATTACATTCCGCACGTAAATTTTGGACGCTAATTCTTTTGTGCATAAAATTGAGTAATGCAGTTGGGACCCATTAACTTTTCCTATTTTTGACATAATCAATGCTCGTGCCAAATTTCGTGATTCTATGACACCGGAAAGTGAGAAAATTACATTCCGCACGTAAAATTTCGACGCCAATTCTTTTGTGCATAGAATTGAATAATCGAGTTGGGACTCATTAGCTTTTCCTATATATGACATAATCAATGCTCGTGCCAAATTTCATGTTTCTATGACACCGGAAAGTGAAAAAAATTACATTCCGTACGTAAAATTTGGACGCTAATTCTTTTGCGCATAGAATTGAATAATCGAGTTGGGACCCATTAGCTTTTCCTATTTATGACATAATCAATGCTCGTGCCAAATTTCACGTTTCTATGACACCGGAAAGTGAGAAAATTACATTTTGCACGTAAAATTTCGACGCCAATTCTTTTGCACTAGAATTGAATAATGGAGTTGGGACCCATTTGCTTTTCCTATTTATGACATAATCAATGCTCGGGGCAAATTTCCCGTTTCTATGACATTGGGAAGTGAGAGATTTAGATTATGTACGTAAAATTTTGACGCCAATTCTTTTGCGCATGGAATTGAATAATCGAGTTGGGACCCATTAACTTTTCCTATTTATGACATAATCAATGCTCGGGGCAAATTTCCCGTTTCTATGACATTGGGAAGTGAGAGATTTAGATTATGTACCTTAAATTTTGATGCCAATTCTTTTGCGCTAGAATTAAATAATCGAGTTGGGACCCATTTTCTTTTCCTATTTTGGAGATAATCTATGCTTGCGCCGCATTTCATGTTTCTACGACATCGGGAAGTTGGAGAACTTTTGCCGAGTCAGTCAGTGAGTCAGTCTGTCAGTGAGTGAGTGAGTCAGTGAGGGCTTTCAGCTTTATATATATATACTAGCTGATATACCCGGCTTCGCCCGAGTTAATTTGGTCCTGGTGTTTATCTGGTGTTCACACGGAAAATCTTATGAAGTCGTGGTTACTTTAGAGATACTGAGGAAAAACATATGTTCACCATTTTGCATAGTTCTCTGCGTTACCCAGGAAACACCACGTGGAGGCAACCATGAGACGTTTACTTTATATAAAACTAGCTTACCCGTCGCGCGTTGCTGCGAAGACAGACAGACATACATTCGTTTTTATATATCTAGATAACAACCAATCACAGCGCAGCTTTTTTAGGTTACCTCAGTGGTATAATATATAACAACCAATCACAGCGCAGCTTTCATGTTATCTCAGCTTTATAATATATAACACCCAATCACAGGACAGCTTATATGTTACCTCAGCAGTATAAAATATAACAACCAATCACAGCGCAGCTTTCATGTTACGTCAGCAGTAAGAGAAATAACAACCAATCACAGTGCAACTTTTATTCTGCCTCAGCAATATAAAAAATAGCAACGAATCACAGCGCAGCATTCATTTTACCTCAACGGTATAATATATAGCAACCAATCACAGCACAGCTTTTATTTTACCTCAGCATTCTCAATATCCAGGAATTGTCTTGTGATACGTTCGGCGGATGCATCATTTTGTAGTTGAACACGCATCCCGTTGCTCGTAATGCCTTTTGCTTTTGTGCTTGAGATGGAAATCAAACGATCTTTGTCTGGGGGGCATAACTGTCGACGACGCTCGCACACGCGCGCGCCACCTATCGTAGGATAGATGTACTATACCAGTAATCTTCCCAGGAATGTACTCAACAACTTCCCATTAACTTTTCCTATTTATGACATAATCAATGCTCCTGCGAAATTTCAAGTTTCTATTACATCGGGAAGCGAGAAAATTAGATTCCGTACGTAAAATTTGGACGCTAATTCTTTTGCGCATTGAATTGAATAATCGAGTTGGGACCCATTAGCTTTTCCTATTTATGACATAATCAATGCTCCTGCCAAATTTCACGTTTCTATTACATTGGGAAGCGAGAAATTCGATTCCGTACGTAAAATTTGGACGCTAATTCTTTGGCGCATAGAATTAAATAATCGAGTTGGGACCCATTAGCTTTTCCTATTTATGACATATTCAATGCTCGTGCCAAATTTCAAGTTTCTATGTGAGAAAATTACATTCCGTACGTAAAATTTGGACGCTAATTCTTTGGCGCATTGAATTGAATAATCGAGTTGGGACCCATTAGCTTTTCCTCTTTATGACATAATCAATGCCCGTGCCAAATTTCACGTTTCTATGACATTGGGAAGCGAGAAAATTAGATTCCGTACATAAAATTTGGACACTAATTCTTTTGCGCTAGAATTGAATAATGGAGTTGGGACCCATTAGCTTTTCCTATTTATGACATAATCAATGCCCGTGCCAAATTTCCTTTTTCTATGACACCGGAAAGTGAAAAAATTACATTCCGCACGTACAATTTCGACGCCAATTCTTTTGCGCTAGAATTGAATAATGGAGTTGGGACCCATTAACTTTTCAAATTTATGACATAATCAATGCTTGAGCCAAATTTCACGTTTCTATGACATTGGGAAGCGAGAAAATTAGATTCCGTACGTAAAATTTGGACACTAATTCTTTGGCGCTTACAATTGAATAATCGAGTTGGGACCCATTAGCTTTTCCTATTTATGACATAATCAATGCTCGTGCCAAATTTCATGTTTCTACGACATTGGGAAGTGAGAGAATTAGTGGCAGTGATGGAAATCGAACGATCTACGTGGGGGGGGCGTAACTGTCGACGACGCACGCGCGCCACTTATCATAACATAAATGTACTATGCCTATAATCTTCCCAGGAGTGTACTCAACAACTTCCTAAAGTTTCATGGCGGTCGGATGAATGGTGTAGTAGCGCATAAAGGACAAACACACACACAGACAGACAGACAGACATACATTCAATTTTATATATATAGATGACATCAGGAAGTGAGAGAATTAGATTCCGTACATAAAATTTGGACACTAATTCTTTTGCGCTAGAATTGAATAATGGAGTTGGGACCCATTAGCTTTTCCTATTTATGACATAATCAATGCCCGTGCCAAATTTCCTTTTTCTATGACACCGGAAAGTGAAAAAATTACATTCCGCACGTACAATTTCGACGCCAATTCTTTTGCGCTAGAATTGAATAATGGAGTTGGGACCCATTAACTTTTCAAATTTATGACATAATCAATGCTTGAGCCAAATTTCACGTTTCTATGACATTGGGAAGTGAGAGATTTGGATTATGTACGTAAAATTTGGACGCTAATTCTTTTGCGCATAGAATTGAATAATCGAGTTGGGACCCATTAGCGTTTCCTATTTATGACATAATCAATGCTTGTGCCAATTTTGCCGTTTCTATGACACCGGAAAGTGAGAAAATTACCTTCCGCACGTAAAATTTTGACGCCAATTCTTTTGCGCTAGAATTGAATAATCGAGTTGGGACCCATTAGCTTTTCCTATTTATGACATAATCAATGCTCGTGCCAAATTTCCTGTTTCTATGACACCGGAATGTGAGAAAATTAGATTCCGTACGTAAAATTTTGACGCCAATTCTTTTGCGCATAGAATTGAATAATGGAGTTGGGACCCATTAGCGTTTCCTATTTATGACATCATCAATGCTTGTGCCAAATTTCACGTTTCTATGACACCGGAAAGTGAAAAAATTACATTCCGCACGTAAAATTTGGACTCTAATTCTTTTGCGCATAGAATTGAATAATGGAGTTGGGACCTATTAGCGTTTCCTATTTTTGACATAATCAATGCTCGTGCCAAATTTCCTGTTTCTATGACACCGGAAAGGTAAGAAATTACATTCCGTACGTAAAATTTGGACGCTAATTCTTTTGCGCTAGAATTGAATAATCGAGTTGGGACCCATTAGCTTTTCCTATTTATGACATAATCAATGCTCGTGCCAAATTTTAAGTTTCTATGACATTGGGAAGCGAGAAAATTACATTCCGCACGTAAAATTTGGACGCCAATTCTTTTGCGCTAGAATTGAATAATGGAGTTGGGACGCATTAGCTTTTACTATTTATGACATAATCAATGCTCGTGCCAAATTTCACGTTTCTATGACACCGGAAAGTGAAAAAATTACATACCGCACGTAAAATTTGGACGCTAATTCTTTTGCGCATAGAATTGAATAATGGAGTTGGGACCTATTAGCGTTTCCTATTTATGACATAATCAATGCTCGTGCCAAATTTCCTGTTTCTATGACACCGGAAAGGTAAGAAATTACATTCCGTACGTAAAATTTGGACGCTAATTCTTTTGCGCATAGAATTGAATAATCGTGTTGGGACCCATTAGCTTTTCCTATTTATGACATATTCAATGCTCGTGCCAAATTTTATGTTTCTATGACATTGGGAAGTGACAGATTTAGATTATGTACGTAAATTTCGACGCCAATTCTTTTGCGCTAGAATTCAATAATTGAGTTGGGACCCAATTACTTTTCCTATTTTGGAGATAATCTATGCTTGTGCCAAAATTCATGTTTCTACGACATCGGGAAGTTGGAGAACTTTTGGCGAGTCAGTCAGTGAGTCAGTCAGTGAGTCAGTCAGTGAGTCAGTCAGTGAGTGAGTGAGTGAGTGAGTCAGTGAGGGCTTTCAGCTTTATATATATATACTAGCTGATATACCCGGCTTCGCCCGAGTTAATTTGGTACTGGTGTTTATCTGGTGTTCACACGGAAAATCTTATGAAGTTGTGGTTACTTTAGAGATACTGAGGAAAAACATATGTTCACCATTTTGCATAGTTCTCTGCGTTACCCAGGAAACACCACGGGGAGGCAACCATGCGACACTTCCTTCATATAAAATGACATCAGGAAGTGAGAGAATTAGATTACATACATTAAATTTGGACACTAATTCTTTTGCGCTAGAATTGAATAATCGAGTTGGGACCCATTAGTTTATCCTATGTATGACATAATCAATGCTCGTGCCAAATTTCCCGTTTCTATGACACCGGAAAGTGAAAAAATTACATTCCGCACGTAAAATTTCGACGCCAATTTTTTTGCGCTAGAATTGAATAATGGAGTTGGGACCCATCAGCTTTTCCTATTTATGACATAATCAATGCCCGTGCCAAATCTCCTGTTTCTATGACACCGGAAAGTGAAAAAATTACATTCCGCACGTAAAATTTGCATGCTAATTCTTTTGCGCATATTATTGAATAATGGAGTTGGGACCCATTAGCTTTCCCTATTTACGACATAATCAATGCTTGTGCCAAATTTCACGTTTCTATGACATTGGGAAGTGAGAGATTTAGATTATGTACGTAAAATTTCGACGCCAATTTTTTTGCGCTAGAATTGAATAATCGAGTTGGGACCCAATAGCTTTTCCTATTTTGGAGATAATCTATGCTTGTGCCAAAATTCATGTTTCTACGATATCGGGAAGTTGGAGAACTTTTGGCGAGTCAGTCTGTCAGTCAGTCAGTGAGTCTGTCAGTCAGTCAGTGAGTCAGTCAGTGAGTCAGTCAGTGAGTCTGTCAGTTAGTCAGTGAGTCAGTCAGTGAGTCAGTGAGTCAGTGAGTCACTCAGTGAGTCAGTCAGTGAGTCAGTCAGTGAGTCAGTCAGTGAGTCAGTGAGTCAGTCAGTCAGTGAGTCAGTGAGGGCTTTCAGCTTTATATATATAGATATATATGATATATCTATAGTGTGTCGTGTAGGTGGGACATATTTGTATATACAGTGTATGATGTAGGTATGATTATATATATCATGCATGATGGAGGTGTTATATATGTGTATATATATAGTGTATGATGGAGATGTGATATGATGTAGGTGTGATATATCTATAGTGTGTGATGTAGGTATATATATATATATATATAGTGTATGATGGAGGTGTGATATATATATATATCGTGCATGCTGGAGGTGTGATATATGTGTATATATAGTGTATGATGGAGATGTGATATGATGTAGGTGTGATATATCTATAGTGTGTGATGTAGGTATATATATATATAGTGTATGATGGAGGTGTGATATATATATATATATCGTGCATGCTGGAGGTGTGATATATGTGTATATATAGTGTATGATGGAGATGTGATATGATGTAGGTGTGATATATCTATAGTGTGTGATGTAGGTATATATATATATAGTGTATGATGGAGGTGTGATATATATATATATATCGTGCATGCTGGAGGTGTGATATATGTGTATATATAGTGTATGATGGAGATGTGATATGATGTAGGTGTGATATATCTATAGTGTGTGATGTAGGTATATATATATATAGTGTATGATGGAGGTGTGATATATATATATATATATATATATATCGTGCATGCTGGAGGTGTGATATATGTGTATATATAGTGTATGATGGAGATGTGATATGATGTAGGTGTGATATATCTATAGTGTGTGATGTAGGTATATATATATATATAGTGTATGATGGAGGTGTGATATATATATATATATATCGTGCATGCTGGAGGTGTGATATATGTGTATATATAGTGTATGATGGAGATGTGATATGATGTAGGTGTGATATATCTATAGTGTGTGATGTAGGTATATATATATATATAGTGTATGATGGAGGTGTGATATATATATATATATATATATATATATATATCGTGCATGCTGGAGGTGTGATATATGTGTATATATAGTGTATGATGGAGATGTGATATGATGTAGGTGTGATATATCTATAGTGTGTGATGTAGGTATATATATATATAGTGTATGATGGAGGTGTGATATATCTAAAGTGAATGATGCTATACATTATATATCGCAGCTCACACACGGATCGATGTTTCTGTCGGGATGTAGTCGTCTCCCTGGAGACAGGGCTGTCACATGATTCATCCACGCAGCAACGGTGAGACAGCCCCAGAGGAGGCGGAGTCTGGGCGGGGTCTGCCTAGGAACTCCTCAACGATATTTGGTCGTGTCAGTAAAATGGGCGGGGTTATATATATACCGTCCATTTATTGGTTAGAAGCCCAGGTGATTTGCAGTCTGTTGTGTAAGTAGCCCCTCCCCCTATATCCCGCTATGTACAGTGTCCTCCCGCCTATACAGCAGCTGTATACAAGCTTCATGCCCTATATACAACCCAGAGGAGGGATGTTACTGACCATGAGTGTATATATATATATACTACATCTGCTTTCCCTCCTCCCCCCGTCCAGCCACAGAAGCACCCCTGAGGGTCGGCAGTGCATCTGTTCCCCTCATTCACACGAGTATTCCGCCGCGATGCGCGGCTGCACGATATGTGGTGGAGTTGATGAAAGTACTTGTCTTTGATCTGCTCACATCCGCGCGTGAAGAAGATGGCGGCACACTCTGTCACAGCGTATCGCGCGGCGTGAGCCTCTTCTATGGGGAGTGTGTGCGCCGCTGTCTGTACATTGCGTACGGGCGAAGACACAACGCCGCCATGTGACCGAGCGGGGAACAACGCCAGCAGTCAGATGTCCGAGTGTGCGCGATACGCTGGTGCCGTGTGAATGAGCCCCTCGTGTAATGTACGAGCCGAAGTCGTGGCCCTGACTGGCATCCATTCCACCCATGCATGGAATCAATAGGTGGGAGCGTTTAACCCCTTCATGACGCGGCTATTCTGGCCATAAGAACCTGACGTAACGTTGTTATTTTTCCACCGCCGCGGCCGGACGAGGGTTGTGCTCTCCGCGGCGCGCTGGAGGTGTTATTGTCGCCATGTTCCAGGAATATATAATGCACAACCCGGGAGAAAAACATCCGTTCTACCATCTTAGTTCTGTCGGAAGGAGAACGGATGCGTCCAAACATTGCAGCCAATGGTCACCAACCCCATGGTGCTGGCGCGCCCGCCATCACTAGAGCCATCACTATCATGCCAGCCAACTCTCTGGAAACGACATTGTGCCGTTAGCGGGTCACGAAGAAGGGGGCGCCAAAGAACATAGAGAATGATGATCCACAAAAGTGGCCTCAACTGAGCGGATAACATCACCATGGGACTCGAACCTGTGATGCTATGAATGCACTAATCACAAGTTCGAGTCCCCTGTGGGGAAGAAGACAAAAAAAACCTTATAAAACAAAACATTTTTAAAAAACTTTTCCCATATTTATAATAAAAAAAAATAAAAACATACTTGGCATCGCTGCGTCTAACAAAGTAACATATTATTTACTCTGCATGGTGCACGGCGTCGGAAAAACAGATACCCGCCAGAATTGTGGTCACCTTGTCTCCAAGAAAACTTTTTAATAGAAAGCGATCAAAAAGTCCTATGTACTCCAAAATGTACCAAGAGAAACTAGAGGAGGGCCCACAGAAAATGAGCCGTGGCAAGAAAACGGGAAGAGTCGTGGCGGCCGGAAGGGGCATTTTGTTCTAAAGATATTTACTTGGCATGACCATAATCGTACCGCCCCTCCGAATAACGTTATCAGGCCGTTGTTCAGCAGTGTGTGCGCCATAAGAACAAGACACCCCACTCAAAGATGGCAGAATTATGGTTTTTTTCTATTTCACTCCAGCTAACAACAAACAGCGCTCCGACAGCGGCGGATAAATAAGAGTTAGGATTTTTTTGAAAGTAGGGAGGAAAAAAACTTAAAAAATCAAGGCCACATCATTAAGGGGTTAACAGCTATCAGCAGCTCCTAAAGGGTTAACTAGGAGCAGTCAGGCCATTAAGAGTCATGGTGGACATTCTCCATGGTGGCGGGAGCGGGCCATACAGTCCATGGAGATCCGTCCGCTCGCTGGTATATCACACAGTGACAGCCAGGACTTGGAGCGCCGCCATGTTAACCCTCTAATGACCAGACAATCTCCCGCTTTCTTTTTGGCCCCCCGCCTTCCAAGAGCTATCCTCCTTTTAGTCATACGTCGCCATGCCAGTTGTTTTTTTTTTTTTTTGCAGGACTAGTTGTATTTCTCTAATGGCACCATTCCGTTTAGGGTGCAGACAGACAGACCCCATAACAGTCAACGGCGTCTGATCGGCACTGTTCGATTCATCATAAATGGATCCATTTGGGCAGGGATCCCATAACAGAAACCAATGGAGATGTGAATGTGGCATGGTCAGACCCCCATCACCGATTGGGTTATAGACGGAGCCCTCCCTCTGTCTAACTGCTTAGATGCTGTGGCAGTTATTGACCGTGGTGTGTAAGGAGTATTCCCAGAATTTACCCGGAGGATCACGAGATCGGGGGTCCCAGGCCCCCCTCCCCTCCTCAGTGTGATGAACAGCCAGGGGGTCCAGAGATGGTTGAGCGCTGTGTACCACTTCTCTTTGGCAGTCCCATAGAGTTGAATGAAGCGGCCACCACTCCAGCCAAGCTCTTGCTAACTGTTAGGGGGTTCAGTGCGGCGGAAAGGGGGACATGCAACCCCCGAGGATAGATGATGAATGTAAATGTTGGGAATAGCCCTTTAACAGATCGCGGTCAATGGAGGGAGGTGGCAGTTGTATAACACAGCCAAGACTCGCCACAACACTTCTATGCAACATGTGATGTACACATATGTCCCATTTAGAGAATGGGTGAAATAATGGTCTAGATAGCTCTATAAGTGTTCTGGCGCCCCCTACTGTTCTTGAGTCTCTTATATAACCTCCGCCTAGTGTGTCCAGTGCCGAGGGCCATACGTGCTCAGCAGGTCGGTCCTGACGGATCCTCTTTTATGTGCACCAGAACGCTTCCTTCACACAGAATATTACATTGCAAGAAAATCCACACCAGAATCTGGGCATCTCCGGCCGGATTTGCAGAGGCGACTTTCCCATGTGAGTTTGTGCGTGGCACACGGACATAGACCGCGGTTTTCAATGCGCCAACTTACATGAGCGTTTTTTCTCTCGTAAAAGGTCTTATTTAGAGATGAGCGAGCACCAAAATGCTCGGGTGCTCGTTACTCGAGTCGAACTTCCCGCGATGCTCGAGGGTTCGTTTCGAGTAACGAACCCCATTGAAGTCAATGGGCGACCCGAGCATTTTTGTATTTCGCCGATGCTCGCTAAGGTTTTCATTTGTGAAAATCTGGGCAATTCAAGAAAGTGATGGGAACGACACAGCAACGGATAGGGCAGGCGAGGGGCTACATGTTGGGCTGCATCTCAAGTTCACAGGTCCCACTATTAAGCCACAATAGCGGCAAGAGTGCCCCCCCCCCCCCCAACAACTTTTACTTCTGAAAAGCCCTCATTAGCATGGCATACCTTAGCTAAGCACCACACTACCTCGAACAAAGCACAATCACTGCCTGCATGACACTCCGCTGCCACTTCTCCTGGGTAACATGCTGCCCCCCCCCTCCCCCACTGCACGACCCTGCTTCCACAGCACACACAAAAGTGTCCCTGCGCAGCCTTCAGCTGCCCTCATGCCTCACCGCCCTCATGTCTACTTAGAAGTGCGTCTGCCATGAGGAGGAACCGGAGGCACACACTGCAGACGGTTGGCACGGCCAGCCAGCGACCCTCTTTAAAAGGGGCGGGGCGATAGCCCACAATACTGTACAGAAGCAATGAGAAATCCAATCCTGTGCCACCTCCATCAGGAGCTGCACACGTGGGCATAGCAATGGGGAACCTATGTGCCACACACTATTCATTCTGTCAAGGTGTCTGCATGCCCCAGTCAGACCGGGGTTTTTTATAAATAGTCACAGCCAGGTAAAACCCCGCATTGGGAATTCCGTGTGCACCCACAGCATGGGTGGCTCCCTGGAACCCACCGGCTGTACATAAATGTATCACATTGCAGTGCCCTGGACAGCAGAGCTAACGTCAGATTAAATGCAGGTGGGCTTCGGCCCACACTGCATGCCCCAGTCTGACCGCGGTTTTTAATACATAGACACTGGCAGGTACAAATCCGTAATGTGAAGTCCCTGTGGACCCACAGCATGGGTGGCTCCCTGGAACCCACCGGCGGTACATAAATATATCCCATTGCAGTGCCCTGCTCAGCAGAGCTAACGTCACATACAATACAGGTGTGCTTCGGCCCACAGTGCATGCCCCAGTCAGACTGGTAATATGTACCTTAACAGTAACCGCGTTGGTGGGAAATGGCCTCGCCACCATCATGTCTTTGGGAAGCCTCCGTTTTCACACCCCAGTGACATAGCATTAGCAGCGGTATAGGCAGAGCCCAGAATTAGTAACGTTTCAGCGGTAGCATTAGGGACAGGCCCCAGTAACATATCACTAGCAGCATTATAGGGGGAGCACAGTATTAGTTCCATTTCAGTAGTAGTAGCACTCAAGACAGGCCCCAGTAACATTCCCGTTGCAGCAGTTTAGGGAGATAACAGTCTCTTGCACATTTCAGTAGTTGCAGTATAGACAAGGCCCCTGTTACATTTATGTAGCAAAAGTGTAGGCCAACCCCACACACCTTTCTGTACCATGAGTGCAGGCGAAGAACATAGAAATTGCTATGATTACACTGTAGGCGAGGGCCCAAAAAAAATGGTTGAACCAACAGTACTAATGTACCTCAGAAAAATTGCCCATGCCCAACCAAGAGGGCAGGTGAAACCCATTAATCGCTTTGGTTAATGTGGCTTAATTGGTAACTAGGCCTGGAGGCAGAACAGTTAAAATAAAAATTGGTTGAGGTGAAAGTTTCAACGCTTTAATGAGCATTGAAACGTATAAAAATTGTTTACAAAAATTATATGACTGAGCCTTGTGGGCCTAAGAAAAATTGCCCGTTCGGCGTGATTACGTGAGGTTTCAGGAGGAGGAGGATGAATATTAGACACAGATTGATGAAGCAGAAATGTCCCCGTTTTGGATGGTGATAGAGAACGATGCTTCCATCCGCGGGTGCAGCCTACGTATTGCTTACGTATCGCTGCTGTCCGCTGGTGGAGAAGAGAAGTCTGGGGAAATCCAGGCTTTGTTCATCTTGATGAGTGTTAGCCTGTCGGCACTGTCGGTTGACAGGCGGGTACGCTTATCCGTGATGATTCCCCCAGCCGCACTAAACACCCTCTCTGACAAGACGCTAGCCGCAGGACAAGCAAGCACCTCCAGGGCATACAGCGCGAGTTCAGGCCATGTGTCCAGCTTCGACACCCAGTAGTTGTAGGGGGCAGAGGCGTCAGGGAGGACGGTCGTGCGATCGGCTACGTACTCCCTCACCATCCTTTTACAGTGCTCCCGCCGACTCAGCCTTGACTGGGGAGCGGTGACACAGTCTTGCTGGGGAGCCAGAAAGCTGTCAAAGGCCTTAAAGACTGTTGCCCTGCCTGTGCTGTACATGCTGCCTGATCTCTGCGCCTCCCCTGCTATCTGGCCCTCGGAACTGCGCCTTCGGCCACTAGCGCTGTCGGATGGGAATTTTACCATCAGTTTGTCCGCCAGGGTCCTGTGGTATAGCATCACTCTCGAACCCCTTTCCTCTTCGGGTATGAGAGTGGAAAGGCTCTCCTTATACCGTGGGTCGAGCAGTGTGTACACCCAGTAATCCGTAGTGGCCAGAATGCGTGTAACGCGAGGGTCACGAGAAAGGCATCCTAACATGAAGTCAGCCATGTGTGCCAGGGTACCTGTACGCAACACATGGCTGTCCTCACTAGGAAGTTCACTTTCAGGATCCTCCTCCTCCTCCTCAGGCCATACACGCTGAAAGGATGACAGGCAAGCAGCATGGGTACCCTCAGCAGTGGGCCAAGCTGTCTCTTCCCCCTCCTCCTCATGCTCCTCCCCCTCCTCCTCCTCCTCCTCACCGCGCTGAGATATAGACATGAGGGTGCTCTGACTATCCAGCGACATACTGTCTTCCCCCGCCTCCGTTTCCGAGCGCAAAGCGTATGCCTTTATGCTTTGCAGGGAACTTCTCAAGAGGCATAGCAGAGGAATGGTGACGCTAATGATTGCAGCATCGCCGCTCACCATCTGGGTAGACTCCTCAAAGTTTCCAAGGACCTGGCAGATGTCTGCCAACCAGGCCCACTCTTCTGTAAAGAATTGAGGAGGCTGACTCCCACTACGCCGCCCATGTTGGAGTTGGTATTCCACTATAGCTCTACGCTGCTCATAGAGTCTGGCCAACATGTGGAGCGTAGAGTTCCACCGTGTGGGCACGTCGCACAACAGTCGGTGCACTGGCAGATTAAACCGATGTTGCAGGGTGCGCAGGGTGGCAGCGTCCGTCTTGGACTTGCGGAAATGTGCGCTGAGCCGGCGCACCTTTCCGAGCAGGTCTGACAAGCGTGGGTAGCTTTTCAGAAAGCGCTGAACCACCAAATTAAAGACGTGGGCCAGGCATGGCACGTGCGTGAGGCTGCCGAGCTGCAGAGCCGCCACCAGGTTACGGCCGTTGTCACACACGACCATGCCCGGTTGGAGGCTCAGCGGCGAAAGCTAGCGGTCGGTCTACTCTGTCAGACCCTGCAGCAGTTCGTGGGCCCTGTGCCTCTTCTCTCCTAAGCTGAGTAGTTTCAGCACGGCCTGCTGACGCTTGCCCACCGCTGTGCTGCCACGCCGCGCGACACCGACTGCTGGCGACGTGCTGCTGCTGACACATCTTGATTGCGAGACAGAGGTTGCGTAGGAGGAGGAGGGTGGTTTAGTGGAGGAAGCATACACAGATACCACCACCGAGCTGGGGCCCGCAATTCTGGGGGTGGGTAGGACATGAGCGGTCCCAGGCTCTGACTCGGTCCCAGCCTCCACTAAATTCACCCAATGTGCCATCAGGGAGATATAGTGGCCCTGCCCGCCTGTGCTTGTCCATGTGTCCGTTGTTAAGTGGACCTTGGCAGTAACTGCGTTGGTGAGGGCGCGTACAATGTTGCGGGAGCCGTAGTCGTGCAGGGCTGGGACGGCACATCGGGAAAAGTAGTGGCGACTGGGAACCGAGTAGCGCGGGGCCACCGCCGCCATCATGCTTTTGAAAGCTTCCGTTTCCACAAGCCTATACGGCAGCATCTCCAGGCTGATAAATTTGGCTATGTGCACGTTTAACGCTTGAGCGTGCGGGTGCGTGGCGGCGTACTTGCGCTTGCGCTCAAACAGTTGCGCTATCGACGGCTGGACGCTGCGCTGAGAGACATTGCTGGATGGGGCCGAGGACAGCGGAGGTGAGCGTGTGGGTGCAGGCCGGGGTACGGTCGTGCCTGTGTCCTGAGAGGGGGGTTGGATCTCAGTGGCAGGTTGGGGCACAGGGGGAGAGTCAGTGGTGCAAACCGGAGGCGGTGAACGGCCTTCGTCCCACCTTGTGGGGTGCTTGGCCATCATATGCCTGCGCATGCTGGTGGTGGTGGCTCCCCGGCTGATCTTGGCGCGACAAACCTTGCACACCACAGTTCGTCGGTCGTCTGCACTCTCAGTGAAAAACTGCCACACCTTTGAGCACCTTGGCCTCTGCAGGGTGGCATGGCTTGAGGGGGCGCTTTGGGAAACAGTTGGTGGATTATTCGGTCTGGCCCTGCCTCTACCCCTGGCCACCCCACTTCCTCTTCCAACCTGCCCTGCTGCTGCCCTTGCCTCCCCCTCTGAAGACCTGTCCTCAGTAGGCGTTGCACACCAGGTGGGGTCAGTCACCTCATCGTCCAGCTGCTCTTCCTCCGAATCCTCTGTGCGCTCCTCCCTCGGACTTACTGCCCTTACTACTACCTCACTGATAGACAACTGTGTCTCAACGTCATCGTCCTCCTCACCCACTCAAAGCTCTTGAGACAGTTGCCGGAAGTCCCCAGCCTCATCCCCCGGACCCCGGGAACTTTCCAAAGGTTGGGCATCGGTCACGATAAACTCCTCTGGTGGGAGAGGAACCATTGCTGGCCATTCTGGGCAGGGGCCCGGGAACAGTTTTTGGGAGTCTGCCTGCTCCTCAGAATGTGTCATTTTCATGGAGTGAGGAGGCTGGGAGGAAGGAGGAGCAGCAGCCAGAGGATTCAGAGTTGCAGCAGTGGACGGCGCAGAATTCTGGGTGGTCGATAAATTGCTGGATGCACTTTCTGCCATCCACGACAGGACCTGCTCACACTGCTCAGTTTCTAATAAAGATCTACCGCGTGGACCCATTAATTGTGAGATGAATCTGGGGACCCCTGAAACTTGCCTCTCTCCTAATCCCGCAGCAGTCGGCTGCGATACACCTGGATCAGGAGCTCGGCCTGTGCCCACACCCTGACTTGGGCCTCCGCGTCCTCGCCCGCGTCCACGTCCTCTAGGCCTACCCCTACCCCTCAGCATGGTGTATTACGAGTAGAGCAGAAACAGAACGCTGTAATTAAATGTGCCGCTTATTGGCCTGTGGTTGGAGGCTGACTTCGCTTACAGAACGCACAGCAGAGCCAGGAAACAATTTTGCGCACACCTGTAGTGAGACGTAGGTGCGTATGACTGAGCTAGTGGAATTAACAGCGCAGAAGCAGTCAAGTAGCCAAATGGCAGTGGTAGGCCTTAAGTATGTGGCTTAAATTTTTTTAAATGGTGAGCTGAAACACCAGACAGATACTGTAGGCAGCGTATATTATGTATACTGTTTCCCTCTGGCGCTATGACGGTGGTGATGTAACGGGCACAGCAGAGCCAGGAAACAATTTTGCGCAAGCCTGCTGTAACGCTTTGCTGCATATTAATTAGGACTACTACCCCTAGCAGACACGCAGTACACTAAAGACGGTCACAGGCAGCACAAAGATAGTATTTTTCCTTAATTTTTTTGAAAAAGCCCACTGCCTATATAGACAGTATATCTCTTTCACCTTTCCCACTGTCCCTGCCTCACCAGTACTGCCCCTATACTCTGTACAATAACTGCAGACTGAGGACGCAATGGTCTGCACGCCCGATATACAAAAAAAAATAAAAATTGTGCAACACTGCTAACAGCAGCCTCAACAGTACTGCACACGGTCAGATGTGGCCCTAAGAAGGACCGTTGGGGTTCTTGAAGACTAAAATAACATCTAACACTCTCCCTATAGCAGCTACAGCAAGACAGCACTTTCCCTGATCTCTGTCAGAATGCATCTGTGGCGAGCCGCGGGTGGGGCAGATTTAAATACTCGGGTGTCATCTGATCTCCCCAGCCACTCACTGCAGAGGGGTGGTATAGGGCTGGAACGTCACAAGAGGAAGTTGTAATGCCTTCCCTGTGCTTCTATTGCCCTGACAAGCGCGCAAATGTCTCAGAGATGAAAGTGAAAGTAACTCAAATATCGCGTGGTGCTCGCCTCTAGTAACGAGCATCTCGAACACGCTAAAACTCGAACGAGTACGCTCGCTCATCTCTAGTCTTATTGTTCTGCAATTTGATCGCAGCTTGGAAAGGGTTCACAGGGGGAAACTGCTAACTGACTGACTCACTCACTGACTGCCTGACTAACTGACTGACTCACTCACTCACTGACTGCCTGAATATCTCACTCACTGCCTAACTGACTGACTGACTACCTAACTAACTCACTGCCTGCATGACTCACTCACTCGCTGCCTGACTCACTCACTCACTGCCTGAGTCACTCACTCACTGCGTGACCCACTCACTACCTGACTCCATGACTCACTCACTGAGTAAAAGAATCCACTTCACCTCTATGTGTATATACTGAGGAGAATCTAACTGACCTCCATGTGTATATACTGAGGAGAATGTACCTCATCTCCGTATGTATATACTGAGGAGAATCTAACTGATCTCTGTGTGTATATTAAGAGGAGAATATTACTGACCTCCGTGTGTATATACTGAGCTGAATCTTACTGACCTCCGTGTGTATATACTGAGGAAAGCCTAACTGACCTCTGTGTGTATATACTGAGGAGAATCTAACTGATCTCTGTGTGTATATTAGGAGAAGAATCTTACTGACCTCCGTGTGTATATACTGAGCTGAATCTTACTGACCTCCGTGTGTTGTTAGTGAGGAGAGCCTAACTGACCTACTTGTGTATATAATGAGGAGAATCTAACTGACCTCCGTGTGGATATACTGAGGAGAATCTAACTGACCTCCGTGTGGATATACTGAGGAAAATCTAACTGACCTCCGTGTGCATATACTGAGGAGAATCCAACTGACCTCCGTGTGTATATACTGAGGAGAATCCAACTGACCTCCGTGTGTATATTAGGAGTAGAATCTTACTGACCTCCATGTGTATATACTAAGGAGAATCTAACTGACCTCCGTGTGTATATACTGAGGAGAATCTAACTGACCCTACGTGTGTATATACTGAAGAGAGTCTAACTGGCCTCCGTGTGTATATACTGAGGATTATTTAACTGACCTCCGTGTGTGTATATTGAGGAGAATCTAACTGACCTCTGTGTGTATATACTGAGGAGAATCTTACTGACCTCCATGTGTATATACTGAGGAGAATCTAACTGACATCCGTGTGTATATACTAAGGAGAATCTAACTGACCTCCGTGTCTATATACTGAAGAGAGTCTAACTGGCCTCCGTGTGCATATACTGAGGAGAATTTCACTGACCTCCGTGTGTATATACTGGGGAGAATCTAACTGAACTCCGTGTGTATATGCTTAGGGGAGAATCTAACTGACCTCAGTGTGTATATACTGAGGAGTATATAACTGACCTCTGTGTCTATATACTGAGGAGAATCTACCTCACCTCTATGTGTATATACTGAGGAGAATCTACCTCACCCCTATGTATATATACTGAGGAGAATCTACCTCACCTCTATGTGTATATACTGAGGAGAATCTACCTCACCTCTATGTGTATATACTGAGGAGAATCTTACTGACCTACGTGTGTATATACTGAGGAGAATATAACTGACCTCCGTGTGTATATACTGAGGAGAATCTACCTCACCTCCGTGTGTAAATACTGAGGTGAATCTTACTGACCCTTGTGAGTATATACTGAGGAGAATCTAACTGACCTACGTGTGTATATACTGAGGAGAATATAACTGACCTCCGTGTGTATATACTGAGGAGAATCTACCTCACCTCCGTGTGTAAATACTGAGGAGAATCTAACTGATCTGCGTGTGTGTATACTGAGAAGAATCTAACTGATCTCTGTGTGTATATTAAGAGGAGAATCTAACTGACCTCCGTGTGTATATGCTTAGGGGAGAGTCTAACTGACCTCAGTGTGTATATACTGAGGAGAATATAACTGACCTCTGTGTGTATATACTGAGGAGAATCTACCTCACCTCTATGTGGATATACTGAGGAGAATCTACCTCCCCTCTATGTGTATATACTGAGGAGAATCTACCTCACCTCTATGTGTATATACTGAGGAGAATCTACCTCACCCCTATGTGTATATACTTAGGAGAATCTACCTCACCTCTATGTGTATTTACTGAGTAGAATCTTACTGACCTCTGTGTGTATATACTGAGCTGAATCTTACTGACCTCCATGTGTATATACTGAGGAGAATCTAGCTGACCTCCATGCGTATATACTGAGGAGAATCTACCTCACCTCCGTGTGTATATACTGAGGAGAATCTACCTCACCTCCGTGTGTATATACTGAGGAGAATCTACCTCACCTCCGTGTGTATATACTGAGGAGAATCTACCTCACCTCCGTGTGTATATACTGAGGAGAATCTACCTCACCTCCGTGTGTATATACTGAGGAGAATCTACCTCACCCCTGTGTGTATATACTGAGGAGAATCTAACTGATTTCTGTGTGTATATTAAGAGGAGAAACTTACTGACCTCCATCTATATATACTGAGGAGAATCTAACTGACCTCCGTGTGTATATACTGAGGAGAATCTAACTGATTTCTGTGTGTATATTAAGAGGAGAAACTTACTGACCTCCATCTATATATACTGAGGAGAATCTAACTGACCTCCGTGTGTATATACTGAGGAGAATCTAACTGACTTCCATATGTATATGCTTAGGGGAGAATCTTACTGACCTCAGTGTGTATATGCTTAGGGGAGAATCTAACTGACCCCAGTGTGTATATAATGAGAGAATATAACTGACCTCTGTGTTTATATACTGAGGAGAATCTACCTCCCCTCTATGTGTATACACTGAGGAGAATCTACATCACCTCTATGTGTATATACTGAGGAGAATCTACCTCACCTCTATGTGTATATACTGGGGAGAATCTACCTCACCTCTATGTGTATATACTGAGGAGAATCTACCTTACCCCTATGTGTATATACTGGGGAGAATCTACCTCACCTCTATGTGTATATACTGAGGAGAATCTACCTTACCCCTATGTGTATATACTGAGGAGAATCTACCTTACCCCTATGTGTATATACTGAGGAGAATCTACCTCACCTCTATGTGTATATACTGAGGAGAATCTTACTGACCTCCGTGTGTATATACTGAGGAGAATCTTACTGACCTCCGTGTGTATATACTGAGGAGAATCTAACTGACCTGTGTATATATTGACGAGAATCTACGTCACTTCTCTGTGTATATATTGAGGAGAATCTACCTTATCTCTGTGCATACAGGGAGGGGAATATATAGGGGTCATCGGCTGCATATGGTGAGTGTATAGGGGCACTCGGCTGCATACAGGGAGGAGGGAGTATGTATGGGCACTTGGCTGCAGATGGGATGGGGAGTATATAGGGGCATTCAACTGCATATAGGGAGGGGAGTATATAGGGGCCATCAGCTGCTACGTGGAAGGGAGTATATAGGGACACTTGGCTGCTTGTGTGGAAGGAAGTATATAGGGTTACTCGACTGCATATGGTGAGGGGAATATATAGGGGCCCTCGGCTGCTACAGGGAGGGGAATATGTAGGGGCAGAATCTAACTTACCTCCGTGTGTATATACTGAGGAGAATCTAACTGAACTCCGTGTGTATATACTGAGGAGAATCTAACTGAACTCCGTGTGTATATACTGAGGAGAATCTAACTGAACTCCGTGTCTATATACTGAGGGGAATCTAACTGACCTTCGTGTGTATATACTGAGGAGAATCTTACTGAACTCCGTGTGTATATACTGAGGAGAATCTTACTGACCTCCGTGTGTATATACTGAGGACAATCTGACCTCTGTGTGTATATACTGAGGAGAGTCTAACTGACTTGTGTATATATTGAGGGGAATCTACCTCAGCTCTGTGTATATACTGAGGAGAATCTACCTCACCTCTATGTGTATATACTGAGGAGAATCCACTTCCCCTCTATGTGTATATACTGAGGAGAATCCAACTCAACTCTATGTGTATATACTGAGGAGAATCTAAGGGACCTCTATTTGCATATACTGAGGAGAATCTACCCCACCTCTATGTGTATACACTGAGGAGAATCTAACTGACCTCTATGTGTATATACTCAGGAGAATTTAATTGACCTCTATGTTTTGTGTACAGGGAGGAGTATATAGGGGCTCTCGGATGTGTACAGGGACAGGCATATATAGGGCACTTGGCTGTGTACAAAGGGTGGTATATAGGGCCCCTTGGCTGTGTACAGGGAGGGTAGTATATAGGGGCCCTTGGCTGCTATGGGGAGGGGAGTATGTAGGAGCAGTCTGCTGCATATGGGGAGGGGAGTATATAGGGGCACTTGTCTGTGTACAGGGAGTATATAAGTGCACTCGGCTGTGTACGGGGAGGGGAGTATATAGGGGCATTCAGCTGCGTATGGGGAGTGTATAGGGGCACTTGGCTGTATACAAGGAGGAGGGAGTATGTATGGGCACTTGGCTGCAGACGGGATGGGGAGCATATAGCGGCACTTGGCTGCATATGGGGAGTGGAGTATATAGGGCCATCAGCTGCTACACGGAAGGGAGTATATAGGGGCACTCGGCTGCTTGTGTGAAAGGAAGTATATAGGGTTACTCAACTGCATATGGGCAGGGGAATATATAGGGGCCCTTGGGTGCGTATGGGGAGTGTATAGAGGCACTCGGCTGCATACAGGGAGGATGGAATATGTATGGGCACTTGGCTGCAGACGGGTTGGGGAGTATATAGGGGCACTTGGCTGCGCATGTGGAAGGGAGTATATTGGTGCACTCGGCTGTATACGGGGAGGGGAGTATATAGGGCATTCGGCGGTGTATGGGAATGGGGAGTATATAGGGGCACTCGGCTGCATACGGGGAGGGGGGAGTATATAGGAGCACTCGGCTGCAGGTGAGGAGGGGAGTATAAAAGGGCAGTCGGCTGCGTACGGAGAGTATATAAGTGCATTCGACTGCTTACGGGGAGTATATGGGGCACTCAGCTGCGTATGGAGAGTGGAGTATATAGGGCACTCAATTGCATGTGGGAGAGTATATAGGGGCATTTGGCTGTATGCAGGGAGGGGGAGTATATAGTGGCACTCGACTGTGTACGGGGACAGAAAGTATATCACAGGCTATCTGTAAGCAGAGAGATGGTGAGGGAACACTGAGCTAACTTACATGAACCCAAGTCTCAAGGTCCAGATGAATTGCATCCTAGGATACTAAAGGAAGCAGCGGAGGTAATTGCTGAACCACTCGCCATAATCTGTGAAAATTTCTCGAAAACAAGCGTGTTATCATGCGGCGGTTGCGGCATCTCCTGGGGTGGCGGGGTACTGGGCCCCGCGGTCTGGCTGCTGGTGGCTCGCGGCGCCGTGCGCGCACCAGTGAGTGCCGCTGCCGTGCACGAGCTCCCTTTTATTATGTCTGTTGGGAGTTGGCTTCTCCCTCTCTCCGCCCCCGGGTGGAGGCTTTGGTTTAAAAGTCTGGCAGTGACTTGCTGCCACTGCCAGTTATTGGTTTCCTTCAGAGAGTGAGCTAGTCTGCTTCTGTAGGTCTCCTGCCTTTGTCAGCTTTCTGGTTACTATCTGCCAGGTTTTACCATCTGCCTTAGTATTATCAGTATTGTTCGTGTTGGTATTATCATCTGCCTTTCCTGTTGGTATTCTACCCATTCCACCCAGGTATACCAGCGTTCCTTCCTCGATCCCTAGATAGAGTAGGGACCGCCGCCCAGTTACCCGACTGGGGTTAGCCAGGAGTGGAGGCAAGTAGGCAGGGACAGGGGTTGTGGGTGAGATCCAGGGCAACCCGGGCTGGAGTATGAAAGGTAGTATACCGTAACATAATAACTGACCCTTAAAATTGCCCAGCGGGTTTTGTTTTGTGCTCTCCAATGGATGCCATGAGTACCCTCACAAGTCAGTTGCAGGGTTTAGTGGGAGTGATCCAAGACCTGTCCGGTCGTATGGTGGCCCAGGAGCATCAGGAGTTAGTGCATGTTTCTACCGCCCCTTCTGTTCCCAAGCCCTAGTGTCCTCTTCCTGAGGTGTTTTCAGGGGAGAGGAGCAAGTTTTTTGTTTTCCAGCAGGCATGTAGATTGTGTTTTTGGATGTGGCCCCGCTCATCCGGCTCAGAGTCCCAGAAAGTGGGATTGATTATGTCCTCACTTCGGGGTCCCCCCCAGACATGGGCCTACTCCTCACCCGAGAGTTCGGCTTGCCTGCAGTCTGTGGATTTGTTTTTTTGGGAACTTGGAGGTATCTTTAATGAGCCGGACCGTGCGGGGTTGGCGGTATCTCATCTCATGTTTCTGCATCAGGGGCAGCAGTGGGTAGAGGACTATTGCTCTAAATGTAGACTGTATGCAGGTGACACCTCGTGGAACGATAGCGCCCTTAAAGATGTGTTTTTGTTGGGTCTGTCTGACGCTGTCAAAGATCTAGTTATTTCTCATCCCGCTCCCATGACACTCAATGATGCGATGGAATTGGCAGTCAAAGCTGACAGGAGGCTGAGATCTAGAAAAGAGGAACGTCAGGCCCGTAAGGCTAGGGAATCCAGCAGACCCGGCCCACTTCTCCCATGCCAACTTCTGGTGCCGAGCCTATGGAAGTGGACCAGCTAAGTCCTGAGGCACGGCGACGATTCCTGATAGCTCAGCATCTCTGTCTCTATTGTGGGTAAGCCGGACATCGGGTAGCGACCTGTCCTCAGAAGTGTCTACAACATCAGTCTGAACCGGCGGAAAACTTCAGATCCTAGGCGATCTTTGGGAGGATCGCCTAGGATCACAGGTACTTCCTAAGTTGTTGGTGCCTTGTCAGATTGGCTTCCGGAATTTCACTCGGTCCGGTCAAGCTTTTATTGATTCGGGTGCTGCTGCCAATTTGATTAGTTTAAGTTTTGTCAGCTCTCTGATGACTGAATTCTCGGTGTTAAAGATTCCCATACGCTTCACTAGTATTGATTCTGCCCCTCTGTCTGCAGGGGTTGTACAATGGAGGACTCCCGTGTTACAGTTCACTGTGGGTGTTCTCCATTCTGAGAATCTGTCGTTCTTGGTAATGGAAAGGATGTCTGTTGATGTAGTGCTTGGTATGCCCTGGTTGGCACTGCACAATCCCCGATTTGATTGGTCCACTCTTGACACATTGGGGGTGGTCCTGTCATAGTCACTTAGCTACTATATCCGTGTGTTCAGCAGATACCGCACTGGTCCTGGAGTATTTGTCTGATTTTCATTACGTATTTTCCAAGAAACTGTCTGAGACTTTGCCTCCCCATAGGGAGTGGGACTGTGGCATTGATTTGATCCCCGACAGTCTTATCCCTAAGGGAGCCATTTTCAATTATCGGGCTTTGAATAAAATTACAGTGAAGAACCAGTGCTCCTTGCCCCTGATTCCTGATTTATTGAATCAGGTGGTAGGGACCCACTGGTTTTCCAAATTGGACTTAAGGGGAGCTTACAATTTAATTCGGATCCGTAAGGAACATGAGTGGAAGACTGCATGCAACACCTCGTTCGGACATTTTGAATGTCTAGTCATGCCCTTCGGACTTTGTAATGTCCCCGCTGTGTTCCAGGGATTTATGAACGCGGTCTTCCACGACTTCCAGGGGGTATTTTTGGTCATATATCTTGATGACATTCTGGTGTACTCCCCAGACTGGGACTCACATGTGCGGCACCTGAGGCTGGTTCTGACTCGTTTGCGTGAGTACCAACTTTTTATCAAGTTGGAGAAATTCATTTCTTTCCTGGGTTATGTGATTTCACCCACTGAGATTCAGATGGAGTCTGATAAAGTGGCAGCAATCTCCCAATGGGTCAGACCAGATACCCTGAAAGCTCTCCAGCAGTTTTTAGGTTTCGCGAATTTTTACCGTAAATTCATTAAGAATTATTCTGTTATTGCGCAGCCCCTGACCGATCTTACCAAGAAGGGTGCCGACTTGGTAAAATGGTCGCCAGAGGCCCAAGAGGCTTTTAGTCATCTCAAGAGGACATTTTCTGCTGCCCCGGTACTAGTACAGCCTGACGCCCGGCGACCGTTCCTCATTGAGGTTGATGCGTCTGAGGTGGGGGCGGGGGCTGTATTGTCTCAGGAAGTCAGCGGGAGACCTGGGTATAGCCCATGTGCGTTCTTCTCACGGAAGTTCGGTTCAGCGGAACATAACTACGACCTAGGTAATCGTGAGTTGTTGGCGATTGAGTGTGCTCTAGAAGAGTGGCGTCACCATCTTGAGGGGGTAAGGCATCCCATTACCGTGTATACTGATCATAAAAACTTGGTATATCTTGCCAATGCTAAGGGACTCACAACTTCGTCGTTACATATATTCCAGGGGAGAAGAACGTGAAGGCAGATGCCCTCTCACAGAGTTTCAGTTCGCCGGAAAGTGAGACAGTGGCTCCTGAGAATATCTTGGCACCTGGGGTGGTGGTGGCAGCTGTAGAAAGGAGTTGTCAGCAGGACGCTCCTTCGGGGGTGCCAGAGGGCAGATGGTTTGTGCCAGAGTCCTTGCGGCTCAGAGTCATTGAAGAGTCTCACTCATCTGTTCTCGCAGGCCATCCGGGGATTCAGGCGACTCTGGATCATTGTACTAGACACTACTGGTGGCCCGGCATGTCTCGGGAGATCCGCGACTTTGTTAGGGGATGCTCTGTTTGTGCATGCTGTAAAAGTCGGCGGCGGCCGGAGGGGCCCCTGAGACCGTTACTGGTGCCTTCTCGTCCGTGGTCGCATTGAAGGTTCCGTCATTGAAACTGGCACCACATTACGTGGGTCCCTTTGTCATCACGCGGGTAGTAAATCTGCTAGCTTATGAACTTGATTTGCCAGTTACATGGAGGGTTTATAGGGTCTTTCATAAGTCATTATTGAAAACTTTTGTACCTTTGGTGAGGCCCACCTCCGGACCCCACCGCCCATCCTGGTCCAGGGTGAAGTCAAATATGAGATCCAGGAAATCCTAGATTCACGTCTGCGCAGGGGAACCTTGCAATATTAGGTGGCCTGGAAAGGCTTTGGTCCTGAAGATCATTCCTGGGTGGCTGCACGTGAAGTTCATGCTCTGGTGTTGGTGCAGCGTTTCCACCGTCTGTTTCCGGATAAGCCTGGACAGGGTAGCGGGGTCCCAGAGATCCCCCGTCAGAGGGGGAGTAATGTTACCATGCGGCGGTTGCGGCTCCTCTCGGGGCGGCGAGGTGCTAGGTCCCGCGGTTGGGGCGTGTGCCCCTGGCTTGTGATCTGGCTGCTGGGGGCGTGGCTGCCTGGCCGGTGGTGTGCTGGTGGCTCGCGGCGCCGTGCGCGTACCAGTGAGTGCCGCTGCCGTGCACGAGTTCCCTTTTATTATGTCTGTTGGGAGTTGGCTTCTCCCTCTCTCTGCCCCCGGGTGGAGGCTTTGGTTTAAAAGTCTGGCAGTGACTGCAATCATTGCCAGTTATTGGTTTCCTTCAGAGCGTGAGCTAGTCTGCTTCTGTAGGTCTCCTGTAGAGATGACAAGCGTACTTGTTTAGGACAGATTCTTGAGCGAGTATCGTCCTTTTCGAGTTCCTGCCTGCTCGCCCGCAAAGATTCGGGTGCTGGCGGGGGTGAGTGGTGGGTTGCAGGAGTAAGCGGGGGGGGGGGGGGGGCGGGGAGAGAGATCTCCGCCCACCATACCCCACCGGCATCCGAATCTTTGCGGTGGCGGCGGGGGTGAGCGGTGGGTTGCGGGAATGAGCAGAGGGGAGCAGGCGGGGAGAGAAAGAGATCTCCCTCGCCGGCACCTGAATCTTTGCGGGAAAGCAGGTAGGTACTCGAAAAGGATGATACTCGCTCGAGTATCTGTCCTTAACGAGTACGCTCGCTGACCTCTAGTCGCCTGCCTTTCTTGTTACTATCTGCCAGGTTTTTTTATCTGCCTCAGTATTATCAGTGTTGGTTCGTGTTGGTATTATCATCTGCCTTTCCTGACGGTATTCTACCCAGGTACGCCAGCGTTCCTTCCTCGGTCCCTAGATAGAGTAGGGACCGCTGCCCAGTTGCCCGCCTGGGGTTAGCCAGGAGTGGAGGCAAGTAGGGAAGGACAGGGGTTGCGGGTAAGATCCAGGGCAACCCGGGTTGGCGTATCCAGGGTAGTTTACAGTTACAAAGAGAAGTCCCAGAAGATTGGAAAAGGGCAAATGTTGTCCCTATCTTCAAAAAAGGGAAGAAGGTGGATCCAGGAAACTACAGTCCTGTGAGCCTGACTTCTATACCAGGAAAGATCTTTTAACAAATTATTAAACAGCATGTATGCAAGTACTTGGATGAGAATGGAGTAATTAACCAGAGCCAGCATAGGTTTGTAACAAACAAGTCATGCCAGACAAATCTAATTTCCTTCACTGACTGGGTTGATCAGGGAAATGCGGTGGATATAGTATATCTTGACCTTAGTAAAGCATTTGGCAAAGTATCTCATACTATCCTTATTGAAAAAATGACCAAATATGGGATTGGCATGACAACTGTTAGGTGGATTCACAACTGGCTGAGTGATCGTACTCAAAGAGTGGTCATAAATGGCTGCGCATCCAAGTGGAAGAATGTATCAAGTGAGGACCACAAGGCTCTGTCCGGGGCCCAGTGTTGGGCAACATTGTTATAAATGATCTGGAGGAAGGAATTGATGGGAAACTGATCAAATTTGCCGACGACACAAAGCTAGGAGGGATAGCTAACACTAGGGATGAGAGAGGGAGGATTCAAAAAGATCTAGAAAAGCTTGAACAGTGGTTGGCGACTAACAGAATGGTGTTTAACAAGGAGAAATGCAAAGTCCTACATCTGGGTAAGAGAAATAGACAAAGCACCTACAGAATGGAAGAAATTGGGCTAAGCAGCAGCACATGTGAAAAAGACTTGGGTATACTAATAGATCATAGACTGAACATGAGCCAACAATGTGATGCAGCAGCCAAAAAGGCAAACACAATTCTGGGATGTACTAAGAGAAGCATATAGTCTAGATCACGTGAGGTCATTATCCCCCTCTACTCTTCCTTAGTCAGACCTCATCTGGAATACTGGGTCCAGTTCTGGGCACCCCACTTTAGCCCGTTTAGGACCAGGCACTGTAAATTTATGGCGCCCGGTCCTGGGCTTCAAGCTTAGCCGTATGTAAAATTACAGTGGCGCTTTAAGCCTCCTGTTTCTGCAATCAATAAGAGGGAGGAATGGGTTTTCAGCTGTTAGTGACAGCTGATAACCCGGAGGAGAAGGCAGGAGGGGTATTTAACCCTTTCTGCCTTCTGCTTCCCCGAGTATACAGCGCTCAATGAGCACTGTGTACTAGAAAGTGAAAGTAAAGTGTAACTATATTCCACAACACTTCTGCTCAATTCACAACCTGATTGGTTGTTTGAGTTGGCTGATTCACAGTGATTGGTTGTTTGGGTTGAATCGAGCAGAAGTGTTGTGGAATATAAATATATGCCTCCAGGAGCCGGGGGGTCACGTGACCGCCAGGGTTCCCTGCTATAGCAGAGCTGGAGGGTCATACTAGAACCCTGACCAACTCTGCCAGTGACTAATGTCAGTACAGGGGATGTTTTCCCTGTAACTTGGGGTCCTATGGATGCCCCAGCTACAGTGGGAAAATGGCAAATAAAAAAATTTAAAAAAAACATGTGAATGTCTCCCAGAGGTCTTTCATGATGTCATGGGGGACATAGATGGTAAAAAACATAATTACATAAATGAGTAAACCAAAGTTACAGAATAAAACAACAATCCATACATAAGAAAAAAAAATAACCCAAAACCGAAGTCCACCTAAAACGTCGCTATAAGCGCCCTGTAATCCAAAACCATACATATATCAAAACGTCCGAAACAAAATGAGGAACCCGTTCCCGTACTTTATTTTAGTGTAAATATACTGATAAAAAAAATAACTAGAAATGTTAAAAAAATCATTTTTTTAAAACTTTTTACCCCCAATAAAACTAAAAAACGGAAAAAAAGTCTGCAAAAAAGATATTTAAAAATCACCCTATGTCAGGGGGGAAAAAAAACACAGCAAAAATAATTTTGATAGCTAAAGAAAAGAAATTGGGCAAAACCACCACACGGGTAAAATTCCTAAAAAGTGTCTGGTCCTCAGGGTACAAAACAGCCTGGTCCTTAAGGGGTTAAAAAAGACAGACAAACTGGAGCAAGTTCAGAGCTGAGTTACCAAGATGGTGAGCGGTCTGCAAATCATGTCCTATGAGGAACGGTTAAAGGATCTGGGAATGTTTAGCAGAAGAGAAGGCTGAGAGGAGACTTAATAGCGGTCTACAAATATCTGAAGGGCTGTCACAGTGCAGAGGGATCAGCCCTATTCTCATCTGTACAAGGAAAGACTAGAAGCAATGGGATGAAACTGAAAGGGAGGAGACACAGATTAGATATTAGACAGTGAGGGGATCAATGAGGGGAACAGGTTGCCACGGGAGGGGGGGGAGTTCTCCTTCAATGGAAGTCTACAGAGGCGGGACAGATATCTGTCTGGCATGATTTAGTGATCCTGCACTGAGCAGGGGGTTGGACCCTACCATTCTATGATTCTATATAGGGGCACTCAGCTGCATACGGGGAGGGAAGTCTATAGGGGCACTCGACTGCGTACGAGAGGAGTATATAGGGGCACTCTGCTGCTTACGGGGAGGGGAGAGTATATAGGGGCACTCGACTGTGCACAAGGACGGTAGTATATAGGGGCACTCAGTTGCGTAGGGGAAGTGAGTATATAGGGGCACTCAGCTGTGCATGGGGATGGGAGAATATAGGGGCACTCAGCTGTGTACAGGAATGGGAAGCATATAGGGGCACTCAGCTGTGTACAAGAAGGGGAGAGTATATAGGGGCACTCGGCTGCTTGCAGGAAGGGGAGAGTATATAGTGGCACTTGTCTCCCTGCAGGGAGGGGAGTGTATAGGGGCACTCAACTGTTTAAGGGGAGGGGAGTGTATAGGGGCACTCAACTGTGTAAGGGGAGGGGAGTGTATAGGGGCACTCGGCTGCATATAGGGAGGAGACTGTAAAGGGGCACTTGGCTGTGTATAGGGAGGGTATATAGGGGCAATCAGGTGCATACAGGGAGGGGGAGTATATAGGAACACTCGGCTGTGTATGGGGAGGGGAGTATATAGGGGCACTCGGCTACCTACAGGGAGGGGGGAGTATATAGGGACACTCGGCTGTGTACGGGGAGGGGAGTATATAGGGGCACTCGGCTACCTACAGGGAGGGGGGAGTATATAGGGACACTCGGCTGTGTACGGGGAGGGGAGTATATAGGGGCACTCGGCTACCTACAGGGAGGGGGGAGTATATAGGGACACTCGGCTGTGTACGGGGAGGGGAGTATATAGGGGCACTCGGCTGCTTACAAGGAGGGGGGAGTATATAGGAACACTCGGCTGTGTACGGGGAGGGGAGTATATAGGGGCACTCGGCTGCCTACAGGGAGGGGGGAGTATATAGGGACACTCGGCTGTGTACGGGGAGGGGAGTATATAGGGGCACTCGGCTGCTTACAAGGAGGGGGGAGTATATAGGGACACTCGGCTGCGTACGTCAGCTGTGTACAGGGAGTGGGGGGTATATAGTTGCACTCATCTGTGTACAGGGAGGGGAGAATATAGGGGTACTCGGCTGTGTATGGGGAGGGGGGAGTATATAGGGATACTCGGCTGTGCACAGGGATGGGAGTGTATAGGGGCTCTCGTCTGTGTACGGGGAGAGGAGTATATAGGGGCAATCAGGTGCATATGGAAAGTATATAGGGGCACTCAGCTGTGTACAGGGATGGGAGTGTATAGGGGCACTCGGCTGCGCACAGGGAGAGGGGAGTATATAGGGGCACTCGGCTGTGTACGGGGAGGGGAGTATATAGGGGCACTCGGCTGTGTATGGGGAGGGGGGAGTATATAGGGACACTCGGCTGTGCACAGGAAGGAGAGTATATAGAGGCACTCGGCAGTGTACGGGGAGGGGGGGGAGTATATAGGGGCACTCGGCTGTGTACAAGGAGGGGGAGTATATAGGGGCAATCGGCTGTGCACGGGGATGGGAGCATATGGGGGCACACGGCTGTGTACAGGGAGGGGAGTATATAGGGGCAACCGGGTGCATATGGGGAGGGGAGTATAAAGGGCCACTTGTCTGTGTACGGAGAGGGGAGTATATCGGGGCACTCGGCTTCTCACAGGTAGGGGAGTGTATAGGGGCACTCTTCTGTGTATGGGGAGGGGAGTATATAGGGGCTCTCATCTGTGTACGGGGATGGGAGTATATAGGTGCAATCAGGTGCATATGGGGAGTATATAGGGGCACTCGGCTGCTTACAGGGAGGGGGGAGTATATAGGGAAACTTGGCTGCGTACGTCAGCTGTGTACAGGGAGTGGGGGGTATATAGTTGCACTCATCTGTGTACAGGGAGGGGAGAATATAGGGGTACTCGGCTGTGTATGGGGAGGGCGGAGTATATACGAATACTCGGCTGTGCACAGGGATGGGAGTGTATAGGGGCTCTCGTCTGTGTACGGGGAGAGGAGTATACAGGGGCAATCAGGTGCATATGGAAAGTATATATGGGCACTCAGATGTGTACAGCGAGGGGGGTATATAGGGGCACTCGGCTGCGGACAGGGAGAGGGGGTATATAGGGGCACTTGGTTGTGTACATGGGAGGGGAGTATATAGGGGCACTCGGCTGCTTACGGGGAGGGGAGAGTATATAGGGGCACATGGCTGCGTGCAGGGAAGGGAGTATATAGGGGCACTCAGCTGTGCACGGGGGGATATAGGGGCACTCGGCTGTGTACAGGAAGGGGGGTATATAGGGGCACTCGGCTGCGTACGGGGAGGGGGGAATACATAGGGGCACTCGGCTGTGTACAAGGAGGGGGGAGTATACAGGGGCAATCGGCTGTGCACGGGGATGGGAGCATATAGGGGCACACGGCTGTGTACAGGGAGGGGTGTATATAGGGACAACCAGGTGCGTATGGGGAGGGGAGTATAAAGGGCCACTTGTCTGTGTACGGGGAGGGGAGTATATCGGGGCACTCGGCTTCCCACAGGTAGGGGAGTATATAGGGGCACTCTTCTGTGTATGGGGAGGGGAGTATATAGGTGCAATCAGGTGCATATGGGGAGTATATAGGGGCTCTCATCTGTGTACGGGGATTGGAGTATATAGGTGCAATCAGGTGCATATGGGGAGTATATAGGGCACTCGGCTGTGTACGGGGAGGGGAGTATATAGGGGTACTCAGCTGCATACAAGGAGGGGGTAGTATATAGGGGCACTCGTCTGCGTACGGGAAGGGGGGTATATAGGGGAACTCGGCTGCCTACAGGGAGGGGGGAGTATATAGGAACACTCGGCTGTGTACGGGGAGGGGAGTATATACGGGCACTCGGCTGCCTACAGGGAGGGGGGAGTATATAGGGACACTCGGCTGTGTACAGGGAGGGGAGTATATAGGGGCACTCGGCTGCTTACAGGGGGGGGGAGTATATAGGGACACTCGGCTGCGTACGTCAGCTGTGTACAGGGAGTGGGGGGTATATAGTTGCACTCGTGTGTACAGGGAGGGGAGAATATAGGGATACTCGGCTGTGCACAGGGATGGGAGTGTATAGGGGCTCTCGTCTGTGTACGGGGAGAGGAGTATACAGGGGCAATCAGGTGCATATGGAAAGTATATAGGGGCACTCAGCTGTGTACAGCCAGGGGGGAGTATATAAGGGCACTCGGCTGCGTACAGGGAGAGGGGAGTATATAGGGGCACTCGGCTTTGTATGGGGAGGGGGGAGTATATAGGGGCACTCGGCTGTGCACAGGAAGGAGAGTATATAGGGGCACTCGGCTGTGTACAGGAAGAGGGGAGGATATAGAGGCACTCGGCAGTGTACAGGAAAAGGGGTGTATATAAGGGCACTCAGCTGTGTACAGGAATGGGGAGCATATACGGGCAGTCGGCTGTGTACGGGAAGGGAGGTATATAGGGGAACTCAGCTGTGTGCAAAAAGAGGAGAGTGTATAGGGGCACTCGGCTGCATGCAGGTAGGGAGAGTATATAGTGGTACTCAGCTGCATGCCGGGAGGGGTGTATATAGGGACACTCGGCTGGGTACAGGGAGGGGGGTGTATATAGGGACACTCGGCTGCGTACGGGGAGTGGAGTATATCGGGGCACTCGGCTCTGTACGGGAAGGGGAGTATATAGGGGCACTCAGCTATGTACGGGTAGGGGGTAGTATATAGGGGCACTCCGATGTGTACAGGGAGTGGGGGGTATATAGAGGCACTCGGCTGTGTACAGGGAGGGGAGTATATAGTGGCACTCGGCTGTGTATGGGGAGGGGGGAGTATATAGGGGCTCTCGTCTGTGTACGGGAGAGGAGTATATAGGGGCAATCAGGTGTGTATGGGAAGTATATATGGGCACTCAGATGTGTACAGCGAGGGGGGAGTATATAGGGGCACTCGGCTGCGGACAGGGAGAGGGGGGTATATAGGGGCACTCGGTTGTGTACGGGGAGGGGAGTATATAGGGGCACTCAGCTGCGTACAGGGCGTTGTGTATGTAGGGGCACCCGGCTATGTACAGGGAGAAGAGTATATAGGGGCACTCAGCTGTGTACATGTAGGGGAGTATATATAGGGGCACTCGACTGTCTACAGCGAGGGGGGAGTATATAGGGGCACTCAGCTGCGGACAGGGAGAGGGGGTTATATAGGGGCACTCGGTTGTGTACAGGGAGGGGAGTATATAGGGGCACTGGGTGTATTATCGCATGGTGTGTACAGAACATGTAAGTCCGCGGAGCACATATGGGAGGATTAGCAGAGGGTCTATACATGTATCTATATAGGCAGTGAGCGGACATTAGGGCTGGCTGTATACAGCGCCCCGTGTGGGAGGTTATATGAAGCACCGTCCGCACCCGCCGTGTACACCGTCGGTCTGCAGCACCGTGCACGGCTCAGGCCTCACACCCTCTGCGCCATTTTAATTCCCCTCACGGAAGAGGAGAGAAAGCAGAGACGACACCAAAACGTAAGGAGAGAGGGCGGGGAGCTGAGACTACATCTCCCGGCATGCCCTGGGCGCCGCCAAGGCCCCCTCAATCGCACGGGAGGCGTCCCTGGCTCGTCCTGACGCGATTTGTCCGGTCGGGTCGATTTAACAGAGAGACTGCGTTTTGTTTCCCGACTTCTCAGAGGCAGCTACAGCCGAGGCGATTACGTGTCGGTGGGAGGACGCAGATCAGGGCCGCAGAGCGCGTGACGCGCTCGGGTTGTTTAGGCACCGCCGAGGGCGACTGTCACAATGTTTACGTTTCTGATTGGTGTAAAACTGGGGGCGTATCCCCCCTTCGCACATTATTATTGGCTCGTTTTGTCCTTCAATCTTAATCACGTGGTCAAAACTCAGCAGGAAAGGGGGCCTTGGTTGCCGTGACGTCAGAGCAGTGGGCGGGGTACAATTCGCCTATATAAGAGCGTGCACGGCGTGAAGTCGCACACAGACTCGCCTGCTGTCTCCTTGCTTTTCAGGTGCGCTGTGGTGGGGGCGTGGTCGGCGGTACGCATGCGCATAGCGGAAGCTAACTAGAAGCTTCGCTATTGGCTGTAGCGAGTCGATTAGCTAGGGGGCGGTGTTGGCAGAGAGTATATAAATAAGGGCGCTCCCCCCGCCATTTCGGTCAGTAGTCAGCAGTCGCTGAGGGGGTTGGGACAGTTGTAAGTTTAGCTGACAGTTTGCTGCCTTGTGTCCTGTCAGGGGCTCAGTGGAGGAGCTGCAGAATAACTCATCACTTTTCTCTTCCAGGCTCCGCCTCTCTCACTTTTGAAGACCGTTCTTGTGGACAAACTGCTCAGGGGTGTGTCTGTTTGGAAGAGGGCGTGGCCTATTAAAGCCCCACCTTCTAGGAGTCTGCGTGGGCAGTAGAGGGGCCCGGTGGCCCCAGGATGTGTGCCGCGCGGCTGTGAAGGCGGATGGATTAGCGTTGGGACTTCGCTGCGCGCCGGCCGTCTCCCGGAGGCACCCATGCAGGTTCTGCTGGAAATGGCGTCCTCTTCTGAAACGTTGCAGCACGCTGTTCCCGCTGGCAGTAATGATGGCGAAAAGACTTTTTTGGCTCCACCCCCTGCCCCTCCCCCGCAGGCAGATTCCCAGCACCGAGGCATGAAGGAGGGGCTAGAGCAGCACCCGCCGCGGGTCCCGCGAAACGGATTCCAGGGCAAGAGACGCAACAGCTTCAACGTCGGCTTCAAACACCCGACTCCCTTCAAGCGGCGGCGGCGGGTCAACTCCGAGTGCGACCCCGTCTTACCCTCCAACTTCCTGCTCGGTGGGAACATCTTCGACCCTCTGAACCTCAATAGCCTTCTGGATGAGGAGGTGAGCCGCACCCTCAACGCCGAGACCCCCAAGTCGTCTCCTCTGCCGAGTCGGAACCGCGATCCGGTGGAGATCCTCATCCCCAAGGACATGAGCGACCCGCTGAGCCTCAACACCGGCTCCGGGGACATGGAGCTTCTGCTGTCCCCCCTGAAGAGCGGCCGGAAACGGCATCGGCACCGCCATCACCTGTCGGCGGACGGCCCCAGCAAGGTGCCCGCGGTGCCCGAGGCCGAAGCCGTGCCGGAGGAGCTCCGACCGTACGAACTCAACACCACCATAAACTGCCGGGACGAAGTCGTCGCTCTACCGGCCCTGGAAGCCGAGAACCTTGATGGATCTGCGCCGCCCGCCAGCGGGTCAAGTGCGCCAGGGTCGCGCCACCGGAAGAGGAGGAGGACCTCCAGCAAATCTGAAGGCAGGCAGTGCAGCCCCGAGAAGGGCAAGAACTTGGCAAGTGTGGTGGCGGCCGTGAAGCCACAAGGTGGCGCTGAGGCCTCCAAGGTCTCGTGTCGTGGGGTGCGAGCCAAGGGCAAGGACAAAACGCGTTTCCAGTTTGGCAATTACTGCCGTTACTACGGGTACCGGAACCCGTCACATTCGGACGACCAGCGCCTGCGGGCGCTGCGGCCAGAGTGGTTCCGTAACAAGGCCGTGCTGGACGTTGGGTGCAATGTGGGCCACATGACGCTGAGCGTGGCCCTGAAACTAGAGCCCTCGCGGATCGTAGGGCTGGACATTGATGGCTCCCTGATACAGGCCGCCCGCCAGAACATCAGACATTACCTTTCTTCAAAAGGCGGCGGTTTCCCTGCAGCGCTGGCCGCTACCCGAGGACCCATCGCAGCCCCGAGCATTCCCGCTGGCGCCAGCCGGGAGAGCGGGGACAGCGGCACGTTTCCGCACAACGTTGTGTTCGTGAAGGTGAGAGCGCCTCGGGTGGAGGGATGCGGGCAGGAAGGTGAGAGCGCCTCGGGTGGAGGGATGCGGGCAGGAAGGTGAGAGCGCCTCGGGTGGAGGGATGCGGGCAGGAAGGTGAGAGCGCCTCGGGTGGAGGGATGCGGGCAGGAAGCGTGTCCTGGCTGTGGCACAACGGGCGGTCGGGGGTCCAAAGTTACCTCAGACCACTGCGATGCCACCCAGTACCCCCTGGGGTGATAATGGGCTGCCAGATGCCGCTGATCCAGTGGGAATAAAGCTGTCAGTCCCTGCTCACATCAGATGTGTGTGGCCCCAGATTGGCCTCCTGGGGACCCGGTGGGTGTCGCTGTAGCCCTGGGTGGGGTGTACCATTATACTGCAGGGGCAGCACACTAGATTAGTGATTCACCGATGACCTACAGATCGCCTCCAGACTAGGAGGGGCATAATGTAGGGGGCGGAGCTTCTGGTCTGCATCGGAGATGGCAGCTGGTCGAAGCGCCCCCTAGTGGCGCTGCCTCTTGTTTTCTGATGGCTGTTCTCACTGCCGCAGGGTAATTACGTGCCGGATCGGGACGAGCTGCTGGAGGTGCAGCGACCGGAGTACGACGTCATCATGTGCCTGAGCGTCACCAAGTGGATCCACCTCAACTGGGGCGACGACGGCCTGAAGCGGATGTTTAAGAGAATGTACCGCCACCTGCGCCCCGGGGGCATCCTCATCCTGGAGCCGCAGCCCTGGTCGTCCTACGGCAAGAGGAAGAAGCTGACGGTAAGTGACGGGGCCGGCGGGATGATGGGGGTGATGACTCCGGCACTAACCGGCTTGTACTCTGTGCAGGAAACCATCTACAAGAACTACTGTAGGATCTCGCTGCGGCCGGAGCAGTTCACCACCTACCTCATGACCGCCGACGTAGGTTTCTCCAGCTACGAGCTGCTCGCCACGCCGTGCACCACCGCAAAAGGTAATTCTATCCGATGTTACTCTTAAGGGGGCTGTCTGCTATATACCCACATACAATAGCCTGTATGTACCCCAATGTGCACCTCCGTCTGGGGTTCCTCCTTTCTCCGTTTACCCCCTCCATCTGGGGTTCCTTCTACTTCCGTCCCAGCATCCGTCTGGGGTTCATCCTTCCTCCGTCCCCCCCCCCCCCCCCATCTCCCTCCGGTCTTCTCTCCTCCATCTGGCGTCCCCCCTCCTCTGACTTGGGTTTCTCTTTCCTCCCTCCGTCTGGGGTCCCCTACTCCGTCCTCTGTCCGTCCGCCCCCCCCCTTCCCTTCCCTAACTCCTCCCTTTGTCCGTCCGCCCCTTCCCTTCCCTAACTCCTCCCTTTGTCCGTCCGCCCCTTCCCTTCCCTAACTCCTCCCTTTGTCCGGTCGCCCCCCCTTCCCTTCCCTAACTCCTCCCTTTGTCCGGTCGCCCCCCCCCCCCCTTCCCTAACTCCTCCCTTTGTCCGGTCGCCCTTCCCTAACGCCCCCCTTCCCTTCCCTAACTCCTCCCTTTGTCCGTTCGCCCCCCCTTCCCTTCCCTAACTCCTCCCTTTGTCCGTTTGCCCCCCTTCCCTAACTCCTCCCTTTGTCCGTTTGCCCCCCCTGCCCTAACTCCTCCCTTTGTCCGTTTGCCCCCCCTCCTGCCCTAACTCCTCCCTTTGTCCGTTTGCCCCCCTTCCCTAACTCCTCCCTTTGTCCGTTTGCCCCCCCTTCCCTAACTCCTCCCTTTGTCCGTTTGCCCCCCCTCCTGCCCTAACTCCTCCCTTTGTCCGTTTGCCCCCCCTTCCCTAACTCCTCCCTTTGTCCGTTTGCCCCCCCTCCTGCCCTAACTCCTCCCTTTGTCCGTTTGCCCCCCTCCTGCCCTAACTCCTCCCTTTGTCCGTTTGCCCCCCCCCCTGCCCTAACTCCTCCCTTTGTCCGTTTGCCCCCCCTTCCCTTCCCTAACTCCTCCCTTTGTCCGTTTGCCCCCCTCCTGCCCTAACTCCTCCCTTTGTCCGTTTGCCCCCCCCTGCCCTAACTCCTCCCTTTGTCCGTTTGCCCCCCCTTCCCTTCCCTAACTCCTCCCTTTGTCCGTTTGCCCCCCCTTCCCTTCCCTAACTCCTCCCTTTGTCCGTTTGCCCCCCCTTCCCTTCCCTAACTCCTCCCTTTGTCCGTTTGCCCCCCCTTCCCTTCCCTAACTCCTCCCTTTGTCCGTTTGCCCCCCCTTCCCTTCCCTAACTCCTCCCTTTGTCCGTTTGCCCCCCCTTCCCTTCCCTAACTCCTCCCTTTGTCCGTTTGCCCCCCCTTCCCTGCCCTAACTCCTCCCTTTGTCCGTTTGCCCCCCCTGCCCTAACTCCTCCCTTTGTCCGTTTGCCCCCCCTTCCCTTCCCTAACTCCTCCCTTTGTCCGTTTGCCCCCCCTTCCCTTCCCTAACTCCTCCCTTTGTCCGTTTGCCCCCCCTGCCCTAACTCCTCCCTTTGTCCGTTTGCCCCCCCTCCTGCCCTAACTCCTCCCTTTGTCCGGTTGCCCCCCCCCTGCCCTAACTCCTCCCTTTGTCCGGTTGCCCCCCCCTGCCCTAACTCCTCCCTTTGTCCGGTTGCCCCCCCCCCGCCCTGCTTTAACTCCTCCCTTTGTCCGGTTGCCCCCCCCTGCCCTAACTCCTCCCTTTGTCCGGTTGCCCCCCCCCCCCTGCCCTAACTCCTCCCTTTGTCTGGTTGCCCCCCCCCCTGCCCTAACTCCTCCCTTTGTCTGGTTGCCCCCCCCCTGCCCTAACTCCTCCCTTTGTCTGGTCGCCCCCCCCCCCCCCTGCCCTAACTCCTCCCTTTGTCCGGTCGCCCCCCCCCCCCTGCCCTAACTCCTCCCTTTGTCCGGTCGCCCCCCCCCCCCTGCCCTAACTCCTCCCTTTGTCCGGTCGCCCCCCCCTGCCCTAACTCCTCCCTTTGTCCGGTCGCCCCCCCTGCCCTAACTCCTCCCTTTGTCCGGTCGCCCCCCCTGCCCTAACTCCTCCCTTTGTCCGGTCGCCCCCCCTGCCCTAACTCCTCCCTTTGTCCGTCCGCGCGCCCCCCCCTGCCCTTCCCTAACTCCTCCCTTTGTCCGTCCGCGCGCCCCCCCTGCCCTTCCCTAACTCCTCCCTTTGTCCGTCCGCGCGCCCCCCCCTTCCCTTCCCTAGCTCCTCCCTTTGTCCGTTCGTCCGCTACTCCTCCCCCCTTCCCGCTGGCTTATGTATCTCTTGTCTCCTCCCTGCAGGGTTCCAGCGATCCATCTATGCTTTCCACAAGTCCGCCGCCCGGGAGCCGCCGCCGCCGGCCGCTGACTCGCTCCGGGGTTAGAGGGGGACAGTTTGTTTTTTTACAGCCATTTTCTTTTGTATGGTTTTCGGGGGAGGGGGAGAGTTTATTTTTTGCATTTCTCGGGATTTCCTTCGCCTGTTGCAGGGATATTTGCAGAATATAATCCGTTCTACAACACTGTCTCGTCTCTTTACTAGCGGCTGATAACTGTGGACACTAGCTGATCACTATAGATAGAAAGGGCTGCTCTGTACTGTGTCAGGCAGCAGCTGCTAAAGGCTGCGATGGGTCCAGGCTACAGTTCACATGTCCACTAGAGGGCAGCATAAAGCTACTACTCCCATCATCCCACGCCTATAAGAGCCTCCCCCAACCGGGAATCTATCATCAGAGCACTTGCATCCCACCTGATAATTCACTACATTGTAACAAAACCTCAGCTGTGTCAGTGGGTCAGGTTTTCAGTCTCTAGGTATAAATCTCTATTCCCTGACAGCAAGCAGAACACTAGTAGAAAAGGGCAAGAAACTGAAACACTTTGTGAAAGGTGTTGTCCAATGTTAGAAAAAAAATGTCTGCTTTCTTACAAGCACAGCGCCCCCCTTGTCTTCCAGCTGTGTGAAGGTATTGCAGTAGAGATTGGCTGCTTTGTCTAGCGCCCCCTGGCAAGTAGGGTTGGGTGCTGCAGCTTAAGTCTGCTGACCCTGAACGATCCTTTCAGGAATGCTTTAATCACCTTCCAGGCATCCCACCCTATAGCGCCCCCAGAAGGGGTGGAGCACGGTGCAAGCACTTAACCTGCAGCAGCGGCGGCACCCCGCCCATGCCCGTCGGGTCACAAGGGCGAGTGCAATATCAAGCAGAGAAACTCCTCCCGCTACGGCGCTCGCCAACATTGTACCCGCGGCTGTGAGACGGTTTCCATTCCAGAACACATGGCTGTGCTGACGAGGCGGTTCCCAGGGGGCGCCATTCTACACATGTAACTCGGGCCGAGATACGCACACACGAACGGACGTAGTCAGGCGCGGGAAACAGGAACGCGCAATAGCAACACTGCGCCGTTTACACGTACGCCTGGCGACAGGAGCCCTAAGAGCTGCCACGGGCGTACGTGTCCGCTGTACAGGTTACAGCCTCTGCCCGCGGCACCACGTACGTGCTGCGATTGGCACTATGCATGCGCGATTATGGGGGCACGCTAACGCTACTGCATTGCCTCCATGGCGCAGGCTAGACGCGAGCGTAATGCACAGTGACAATCCTCCGTGTCAACGAGCCCCAATGGGGAGGGGAAACACGAAGAGCGGCGTTCAAAAGGATGGTCCAACGCACAAAACTGGCGCCACATTGTAGTGAGTGTAGGCCGTAATGTAACGGGACAATGCAGGCAGAAGCGTCGCGGCTGAGAGGCGGGCGCGCCCCTAATTTGACTCCAGTTCTTGATAGATTGAAAAACCCCAAGTGGCTGAAGGCTGGAGCTGCTGGGAGCTGTAGTTCCCCTGTCTTGCCAGAATCTGTTACTGCATGCAGGCAGCCAGAGTGCGGCTCCATGATGTAGGAGTGACGTCCCCCGGTGGCACCGCCTCGCTGCAGACAACGCTCCACTTTACAGCATGCTGTAAGGTGAGACTTAAAGAAGCAGCATCATGCCTGACATCTAGTGGCCATTCTGGAAACTACACCTAATGCCATATAGTTTGTAACCAATCAGAAGGGAACAGAAATAATGCTGGCAGCCCATCATTGTGACGGCACCACTGGGGGGCGTCTCACCAGCCGCCACATTACGTACGCTGACTGCAGGCCTCACTAGAATAACGCCGGCTCACAGCTCAACCATCTGACCCCAGGACACAGACCATTAGACATACATCATCATACATGAAGAAGAAGTAAGTGACCCCAGCCAACACCATTATTAATGAGCTTTATTAATCTTTGGGTACCAGTTGGATTAGCGCAGTGGGTGGGGCCTGTAGTTCAATCCAAACATACCGCTGACCAATAGCAGAGGAGGGGCACCCTACCCAAACTTCACGGCTCCACCCCCTGCGCAGTGGAGAGGATAGAGAGGAGAATTCAGCCTCAGCTGAAGTCCTGGCACCTGCAGTACCGCATGAACTGCGGTGGGGTCACTGAGTGCGGTACTGCATGGACAGCGGCGGGGTCACTGCGTGCGGTACTGCACGGACAGCGGCGGGGTCACTGAGTGCGGTACTGCACGGACAGCGGCGGGGTCACTGAGTGCGGCACTGCACGGACAGCGGCGGGGTCACTGAGTGCGGCACTGCACGGACAGCGGCGGGGTCACTGAGTGCGGCACTGCACGGACAGCGGCGGGGTCACTGAGTGCGGCACTGCACGGACAGCGGCGGGGTCACTGAGTGCGGCACTGCACGGACAGCGGCGGGGTCACTGAGTGCGGCACTGCACGGACAGCGGCGGGGTCACTGAGTGCGGCACTGCACGGACAGCGGCGGGGTCACTGAGTGCGGCACTGCACGGACAGCGGCGGGGTCACTGAGTGCGGCACTGCACGGACAGCGGCGGGGTCACTGAGTGCGGCACTGCACGGACAGCGGCGGGGTCACTGAAAGCGGCACTGCACGGACAGCGGCGGGGTCACTGAGTGCGGCACTGCACGGACAGCGGCGGGGTCACTGCGCGTGGCCCTCAAACGCTTCAGATACGAGGAGGAGCCGACGCTGAAACTGCATCCAAACCTGAAGAGACAGAAAGACTTCCATTACAATGTACACCCACAAGGGACAAAGGCCAACATCCAGAAGTGTGTGCCTACATCCCTTCTGTATCACCCTGCAGGGGGCAGTACCTACCTGTGACAGTTTTTCGATCTCCCCGCTCATCATCCCCCAGGCTTTCAGATTGAAGTTCAGCACAGACATGAGCAGCGCAGCTTCCTCCAGACCCTGCAGGAGGGTGAAGTATAGCGGTATATTATATAGTACAGGAGGGTGAGGTGTAGTATAGCGGTATATTCTATAGTAGAGGAGGGTGAGGTGAAGTATAGCGGTATATTATATAGTACGGGAGGGTGAGGTGTAGTATAGCAGTATATTCTATAGTACAGGAGGGTGAGGTGTAGTATAGCAGTATATTCTATAGTACAGGAGGGTGAGATGTAGTATAGCGGTATATTCTATAGTAGAGGAGGGTGAGGTGTAGTATAGCGGTATATTCTATAGTAGAGGAGGGTGAGGTGTAGTATAGCGGTATATTCTATAGTAGAGGAGGGTGAGGTGTAGTATAGCAGTATATTCTATAGTACAGGAGGGTGAGGTATAGTATAGCTGTATATTCTATAGTGCAGGAGGGTGAGGTGTAGTATAGCGGTATATTCTATGGTACAGGAGGGTGAGGTGTAGTATAGCAGTATATTCTATAGTGCAGGAGGGTGAGGTGTAGTATAGCGGTATATTCTATAGTAGAGGAGGGTGAGGTGTAGTATAGCGGTATATTCTATAGTAGAGGAGGGTGAGATGTAGTATAGCAGTATATTCTATAGTACAGGAGGGTGAGGTATAGTATAGCTGTATATTCTATAGTGCAGGAGGGTGAGGTGTAGTATAGCGGTATATTCTATGGTACAGGAGGGTGAGGTGTAGTATAGCAGTATATTCTATAGTACAGGAGGGTGAGGTGTAGTATAGCAGTATATTCTATAGTACAGGAGGGTTAGGTGTAGTATAGCAGTATATTCTATAGTACAGTAGGGTGAGATGTAGTATAGCAGTATATACTATAGTACAGGAGGGTGAGGTGTAGTATAGCGGTATATTCTATAGTACAGGAGGGTGAGGTGTAGTATAGCAGTATATTCTATAGTACAGTAGGGTGAGGTGTAGTATAGCAGTATATTCTATAGTACAGGAGGGTGACGTATAGTATAGCAGTATATTCTATAGTACAGGAGGGTGAGGTGTAGTATAGCGGTATATTCTATCGTACAGGAGGGTGAGGTGTAGTATAGCGGTGTATTCTATAGTACAGGAGGGTGAGGTGTAGTATAGCGGTATATTCTATAGTACAGGAGGGTGAGGTGTAGTATAGCGGTATATTCTATAGTACAGTAGGGTGAGATGTAGTATCGCGGTATATTCTATAGTACAGGAGGGTGAGGTGTAGTATAGCGGTATATTCTATACTACAGGAGGGTGAGGTATAGTATAGCAGTATATTCTATAGTACAGGAGGGTGAGGTGAAGTATAGCGGTATATTCTATAGTACAGGAGGGTGAGGTGTAGTATAGCGGTATATTCTATAGTACGGGAGGGTGAGGTGTAGTATAGCAGTATATTCTATAGTACAGGTGGGTGAGGTGTAGTATAGCGGTATATTCTATAGTACAGGAGGGTGAGGTGTAGTATAGCGGTATATTCTATAGTACAGGAGGGTGAGATGTAGTATAGCAGTATATTCTATAGTACAGGAGGGTGAGGTGTAGTATAGCGGTATATTCTATAGTACAGGAGGGTGAGGTGTAGTATAGCGGTATATTCTATAGTACAGTAGGGTGAGATGTAGTATAGCGGTATATTCTATAGTACAGGAGGGTGAGGTGTAGTATAGCGGTATATTCTATAGTACAGGAGGGTGAGGTATAGTATAGCAGTATATTCTATAGTACAGGAGGGAGAGGTGTAGTATAGCAGTATATTCTATAGTACAGGAGGGTGAGGTGTAGTATAGCAGTATATTCTATGGTAGAGGAGGGTGAGGTGTAGCATAGGGTATATTCTATAGTACAGGAGGGTGAGGTGTAGTATAGCGGTATATTCTATTGTACAGGAGGGTGAGGTATAGTATAGCAGTATATTCTATAGTAGAGAAGGGTGAGGTATAGTATAGCGGTATATTCTATAGTACAGGAGGGTGAGGTGTAGTATAGCAGTATATTCTATAGTAGAGGAGGGTGAGGTATAGTATAGCGGTATATTCTATAGTACAGGAGGGTAAGGTATAGTATAAGAGTATATTCTATAGTACAGGAGGGTGAGGTGTAGTATAGCAGTATATTCAATAGTACAGGAGGGTGAGGTGTAGTAATGCAGTATATTCTATAGTACAGGAGGGTGAGGTGTAGTATCGCGGTATATTCTATAGTACAGGAGGGTGAGGTGTAGTATAGCGGTATATTCTATAGAACAGGAGGGTGAGGTATAATATAGCAGGATATTCTATAGTACAGGAGGGTGAGGTGTAGTATAGCGGCATATTCTATAGTACAGGAGGGTGAGGTGTAGTATAGCAGTATATTCTATAGTACAGGAGGGTGAGGTATAGTATAGCAGTATATTCTATAGTGCAGGAGGGTGAGGTATAGTATAGCGGTATATTCTATAGTACAGGAGGGTGAGGTATAATATAGCGGTATATTCTATAGTACAGGAGGGTGAGGTATAGTATAGCGGCATATTCTATAGTACAGGAGGGTGAGGTGTAGTATAGCAGTATATTCTATAGTACAGGAGGGTGAGGTATAGTATAGCAGTATATTCTATAGTGCAGGAGGGTGAGGTGTAGTATAGCAGTATATTCTATAGTACAGGAGGGTGAGGTGTAGTATAGAAGTATATTCTATAGTACAGGAGGGTGAGGTATAGCAGTATATTCTATAGTGCAGGAGGGTGAGGTATAGTATAGCAGTATATTCTATAGTACAGGAGGGTGAGGTATAGCAGTATATTCTATAGTGCAGGAGGGTGAGGTATAGTATAGCAGTATATTCTATAGTACAGGAGGGTGAGGTGTAGTATAGCGGTATATTCTATAGTACAGGAGGGTGAGGTGTAGTATAGCAGTATATTCTATGGTAGAGGAGGGTGAGGTGTAGCATAGGGTATATTCTATAGTACAGGAGGGTGAGGTATAGTATAGCAGTATATTCTATAGTGCAGGAGGGTGAGGTGTAGTATAGCAGTATATTCTATTGTACAGGAGGGTGAGGTGTAGTATAGCGGTATATTCTATAGTACAGGAGGGTGAGTTGTAGTATAGCAGTATATTCTATAGTACAGGAGGGTGAGGTGTAGTATAGAAGTATATTCTATAGTACAGGAGGGTGAGGTATAGCAGTATATTCTATAGTGCAGGAGGGTGAGGTATAGTATAGCAGTATATTCTATAGTACAGGAGGGTGAGGTATAGCAGTATATTCTATAGTGCAGGAGGGTGAGGTATAGTATAGCAGTATATTCTATAGTACAGGAGGGTGAGGTGTAGTATAGCGGTATATTCTATAGTACAGGAGGGAGAGGTGTAGTATAGCAGTATATTCTATAGTACAGGAGGGTGAGGTGTAGTATAGCAGTATACTCTATAGTACAGCAGGGTGAGGTGTAGCATAGCTGTATATACTATAGTACAGTAGGGTGAGATGTAGTATAGCGGTATATTCTATAGTACAGGAGGGTGAGGTGTAGTATAGCAGTATATTCTATAGTACAGGAGGGTGAGGTGTAGTATAGCAGTATATTCTATAGTACAGGAGGGTGAGGTATAGTATAGCAGTATATTCTATAGTACAGGAGGGTGAGGTATAGTATAGCAGTATATTCTATAGTACAGGAGGGTGAGGTATAGTATAGCGGTATATTCTATAGTACAGGAGGGTGAGGTGTAGTATAGCGGTATATTCTATAGTACAGGTGGGTGAGGTATAGTATAGCGGTATATTCTATAGTACAGAAGGGTGAGATATAATATAGCGGTATATACTATAGTACAGGAGGGTGAGGTGTAGTATAGCAGTATACTCTATAGTACAGGAGGGTGAGGTGTAGTATTGCGGTATATTCTATAGTACAGGAGGGTGAGGTGTAGTATTGCGGTATATTCTATAGTACAGGAGGGTGAGGTGTAGTATAGCGGTATATTCTATAGTACAGGAGGGTGAGCTGTAGTATAGCGGTATATTCTATAGTAGTGGAGGGTGAGGTGTAGTATAGCGGTATATTCTATAGTACAAGAGAGTGAGGTATAGTATAGCGGTATATTCTATAGTACAGAAGGGTGAGGTGTAGTATAGCGGTATATACTATAGTACAGGAGGGTGAGGTATAATAGAGTGGTATATTCTATAGTACAGGAGGGTGAGGTATAGTATAGCGGTATATTCTATAGTACAGAAGGGTGAGGTGTAGTATAGCGGTATATACTATAGTACAGGAGGGTGAGGTGTAGTATAGCGGTATATTCTATAGTACAGGAGGGTGAGGTATAGTATAGCGCTATATTCTATAGTACAGGAGGGTGAGGTATAATAGAGCGGTATATTGTATTGTACAGGAGGGTGAGGTGTAGTATAGAAGTATATTCTATAGTAGAGGAGGGTGAGGTATAAAAGAGCAGTATATTCTATAGTACAGGAGGGTGAGGTGTAGTATAGCAGTATATTCTATAGTACAGGAGGGTGAGGTATAGTATAGCAGTATATTCTATAGTACAGGAGGGTGAGGTGTAGTATAGCAGTATATTTTATAGTACAGGAGGGTGAGGTGTAGTATAACGGTATATTCTATAGTACAGGAGGGTGAGGTGTAGTAATGCAGTATATTCTATAGTACAGGAGGGTGAGGTGTAGTATAGCAGTATATTCTATAGTACAGGAGGGTGAGGTGTAGTATAGCGGTATATTTTATAGTACAGGAGGGTGAGATGTAGTATAGCGGTATACTCTATTGTACAGGAGGGTGAGGTGTAGTATAGCAGTATATTCTATAGTACAGTAGGGTGAGATGTAGTATAGCGGTATATTCTATAGTACAGGAGGGTGAGGTGTAGTATAGCGGTATATTCTATAGTACAAGAGGGTGAGGTATAGTATAGCGGTATATTCTATACTACAGGAGGGTGAGGTATAGTATAGCAGTATATTCTATAGTACAGGAGGGTGAGGTGTAGTATAGCGGTATATTCTATAGTACAGGAGGGTGAGGTGTAGTATAGCAGTATACTCTATAGTACAGGAGGGTGAGGTGTAGTATAGCGGTATATTCTATAGTACAGGAGGGTGAGGTGTAGTATAGCGGTATATTCTATAGTACAGGAGGGTGAGGTATAGTATAGCAGTATATTCTATGGTAGAGGAGGGTGAGGTGTAGTATAGGGTATATTCTATAGTACAGGAGGGTGAGGTGTAGTATAGCGGTATATTCTATTGTACAGGAGGGTGAGGTATAGTATAGCAGTATATTCTATAGTAGAGAAGGGTGAGGTGTAGTATAGCAGTATACTCTATAGTACAGCAGGGTGAGGTGTAGCATAGCTGTATATTCTATAGTACAGGAGGGTGAGGTATAGTATAGCAGTATATTCTATAGTACAGGAGGGTGAGGTATAGTATAGCAGTATATTCTATAGTACAGGAGGGTGAGGTATAGTATAGCAGTATATTCTATAGTACAGGAGGGTGAGGTATAGTATAGCAGTATATTCTATAGTACAGGAGGGTGAGGTATAGTATAGCGGTATATTCTATAGTACAGGAGGGTGAGGTGTAGTATAGCGGTATATTCTATAGTACAGGTGGGTGAGGTATAGTATAGCGGTATATTCTATAGTACAGAAGGGTGAGATATAATATAGCGGTATATACTATAGTACAGGAGGGTGAGGTGTAGTATAGCAGTATACTCTATAGTACAGGAGGGTGAGGTGTAGTATTGCGGTATATTCTATAGTACAGGAGGGTGAGGTGTAGTATTGCGGTATATTCTATAGTACAGGAGGGTGAGGTGTAGTATAGCGGTATATTCTATAGTACAGGAGGGTGAGCTGTAGTATAGCGGTATATTCTATAGTAGTGGAGGGTGAGGTGTAGTATAGCGGTATATTCTATAGTACAAGAGAGTGAGGTATAGTATAGCGGTATATTCTATAGTACAGAAGGGTGAGGTGTAGTATAGCGGTATATACTATAGTACAGGAGGGTGAGGTGTAGTATAGCGGTATATTCTATAGTACAGGAGGGTGAGGTATAGTATAGCGCTATATTCTATAGTACAGGAGGGTGAGGTATAATAGAGCGGTATATTGTATTGTACAGGAGGGTGAGGTGTAGTATAGAAGTATATTCTATAGTAGAGGAGGGTGAGGTATAAAAGAGCAGTATATTCTATAGTACAGGAGGGTGAGGTGTAGTATAGCAGTATATTTTATAGTACAGGAGGGTGAGGTGTAGTATAGCGGTATATTCTATAGTACAGGAGGGTGAGGTGTAGTAATGCAGTATATTCTATAGTACAGTAGGGTGAGGTGTAGTATAGCGGTATATTTTATAGTACAGGAGGGTGAGATGTAGTATAGCGGTATACTCTATTGTACAGGAGGGTGAGGTGTAGTATAGCAGTATACTCTATAGTACAGGAGGATCAGGTGTAGTATAGCAGTATATTTTAAAGTACAGGAGGGTGAGGTGTAGTATAGCGGTATATTCTATAGTACAGGAGGGTAAGGTATAGTATAGCAGTATATTCTATTGTACAGGAGGGTGAGGTGTAGTATAGCGGTATATTCTATAGTACAGGAGGGTGAGGTGTAGCATAGCTGTATATTCTATAGTACAGGAGGGTGAGTTGTAGTATAGCGGAATATTCTATAGTACGGGAGGGTGAGGTGTAGTATAGCGGTATATTCTATAGTAAAGGTGGGTGAGGTATAGTATAGCAGTATCTTCTATAGTACAGAAGGGTGAGGTGTAGTACAGCAGTATATTCTATAGTACAGGAGGGTGAGGTGTAGTATAGCAGTATACTCTATAGTGCAGGAGGGTGAGGTGTAGTATAGCGGTATATTCTATAGTACAGGAGGGTGAGGTGTAGTATAGCGGTATATTCTATAGTACAGGAGGGTGAGGTGCAGTAATGCAGTATATTCTATAGTACAGTAGGGTGAGATGTAGTATAGCGGTATATTCTATTGTACAGGAGGGTGAGGTGTAGTATAGCAGTATATTCTATTGTACAGGAGGGTGAGGTGTAGTATAGCAGTATATTCTATTGTACAGGAGGGTGAGGTGTAGTATAGCAGTATATTCTATAGTACAGGAGGGTGAGGTGTAGTATAGCGGTATATTCTATAGTAAAGGTGGGTGAGGTATAGTATAGCAGTATCTTCTATAGTACAGGAGGGTGAGGTGTAGTATAGCAGTATATTCCATTGTACAGGAGGGTGAGGTGTAGTATAGCAGTATATTCTATGGTAGAGGAGGGTGAGGTGTAGTATAGCGGTATATTCTATAGTACAGGAGGGTGAGGTGTAGTATAGCGGTATATTCTATTGTACAGGAGGGTGAGGTATAGTATAGCAGTATATTCTATAGTAGAGAAGGGTGACGTATAGTATAGCGGTATATTCTATAGTACAGGAGGGTGAGGTATAGTATAAGAGTATATTCTATAGTACAGGAGGGTGAGGTGTAGTATAGCAGTATATTCTATAGTACAGGTGGGTGAGGTGTAGTATAGCAGTATATTCTATTGTACAGGAGGGTGAGGTGTAGTACAGCAGTATATTCTATGGTAGAGGAGGGTGAGGTGTAGTATAGCAATATATTCTATAGTACAGGAGGGTGAGGTGTAGTATAGCAGTATATTCTATGGTAGAGGAGGGTGAGGTGTAGTATAGCAATATATTCTATAGTACAGGAGGGTGAGGTGTAGTATAGCGGTATATTCTATTGTACAGGAGGGTGAGGTGTAGTATAGCAGTATATTCTATAGTACAGGTGGGTGAGGTGTAGTATAGCAGTATATTCTATTGTACAGGAGGGTGAGGTGTAGTACAGCAGTATATTCTATGGTAGAGGAGGGTGAGGTGTAGTATAGCAATATATTCTATAGTACAGGAGGGTGAGGTGTAGTATAGCAGTATATTCTATGGTAGAGGAGGGTGAGGTGTAGTATAGCAATATATTCTATAGTACAGGAGGGTGAGGTGTAGTATAGCGGTATATTCTATTGTACAGGAGGGTGAGGTGTAGTATAGCAGTATATTCTATAGTAGAGGAGGGTGAGGTATAGTATAGCGGTATATTCTATAGTACAGGAGGGTAAGGTATAGTATAAGAGTATATTCTATAGTACAGGAGGGTGAGGTGTAGTATAGCAGTATATTCTATAGTACAGGAGGGTGAGGTATAGTATAGCAGTATATTCTATTGTACAGGAGGGTGAGGTATAGTATAGCGGTATATTCTATAGTACAGGAGGGTGAGGTGTAGTATAGCAGTATATTCTATTGTACAGGAGGGTGAGGTGTAGTATAGCGGTATATTCTATAGTACAGGAGGGTGAGGTGTAGTATAGCAGAATATTCTACAGTACAGGAGGGTGAGGTGTAGTATAGCAGTATATTCTATAGTACAGGAGTATGAGGTGTAGTATAGCGGTATATTCTATAGTACAGGAGGGTGAGGTGTAGTATCGCGGTATATTCTATAGTACAGGAGGGTGAGGTGTAGTATCGCGGTATATTCTATAGTACAGGAGGGTGAAGTATAATATAGCAGAATATTCTATAGTACAGGAGGGTGAGGTGTAGTATCGCGGTATATTCTATAGTACAGGAGGGTGAGGTGTAGTATAGCGGTATATTCTATAGTACAGGAGGGTGAGGTATAATATAGCGGTATATTCTATAGTACAGGAGGGTGAGGTGTAGTATAGCGGTATATTCTATAGTACAGGAGGGTGAGATGTAGTATAGCGGTATATTCTATAGTACAGGAGGGTGAGGTGTAGTATAGCAGTATATTCTATAGTACAGGAGGGTGAGGTATAGCAGTATATTCTATAGTGCAGGAGGGTGAGGTATAGTATAGCAGTATATTCTATAGTGCAGGAGGGTGAGGTGTAGTATAGCAGTATATTCTATTGTACAGGAGGGTGAGGTGTAGTATAGCGGTATATTCTATACTACAGGAGGGTGAGGTATAGTATAGCAGTATATTCTATAGTACAGTAGGGTGAGGTGTAGTATAGCGGTATATTCTATAGTACAGGATGGTGAGGTATAGTATAGCAGTATATTCTATAGTACAGGAGAGTGAGGTGTAGTATAGTAGTATATTCTATAGTACAGGAGGGTGAGGTGTAGTATAGCGGTATATTCTATAGTACAGGAGGGTGAGGTGTAGTATAGTGGTATATTCTATAGTACAGGAAGGTGAGGTATAGTATAGTGGTATATTCTATAGTACAGGAGGGTGAGGTGTAGTATAGCAGTATATTCTATAGTACAGGAGGGTGAGGTGTAGTATAGCAGTATATTCTATAGTGCAGGAGGGTGAGGTATAGTATAGCAGTATATTCTATAGTACAGGAGGGTGAGGTGTAGTATAGCAGTATATTCTATAGTACAGGAGGGTGAGGTGTAGTATAGCGGTATATTCTATAGTACAGGAGGGTGAGGTATAGTATAGCAGTGTATTCTATAGTAGTGGAGGGTGAGGTGTAGTATAGCGGTATATTCTATAGTACAAGAGAGTGAGGTATAGTATAGCGGTATATTCTATAGTACAGAAGGGTGAGGTGTAGTATAGCGGTATATACTATAGTACAGGAGGGTGAGGTATAATAGAGCGGTATATTCTATAGTACAGGAGGGTGAGGTATAGTATAGCGGTATATACTATAGTACAGGAGGGTGAGGTGTAGTATAGCAGTATATTCTATAGTACAGGAGGGTGAGGTGTAGTATAGCAGTATATTCTATAGAACAGGAGGGTGAGGTGTAGTATAGCGGTATATTCTATAGTAGAGGAGGGTGAGGTATAGTATAGCGGTATATTCTATAGTACAGGAGGGTGAGGTGTAGTATCGTGGTATATTCTATAGTACAGGAGGGTGAGGTATTGTATAGGGGTATACTCTATAGTGCAGGAGGGTGAGGTGTAGTATCGCGGTATATTCTATAGTACAGGAGGGTGAGGTATAGTATAGCAGTATATTCTATAGTACAGGAGGGTGAGGTGTAGTATAGCAGTATATTCTGTAGTGCAGGAGGGTGAGGTGTAGTATAGCAGTATATTCTATAGTACAGGAGGGTGAGATGTAGTATAGCGGTATATTCTATAGTGCAGGAGGGTGAGGTGTAGTATAGCAGTATATTCTATAGTACAGGAGGGTGAGGTGTAGTATAGCGGTATACTCTATTGTACAGGAGGGTGAGGTGTAGTATAGCAGTATATTCTATAGTACAGGAGGGTGAGGTATAGTATAGCAGTATATTCTATAGTACAGGAGGGTGAGGTGTAGTATCGCGGTATATTCTATAGTAGAGCAGGGTGAGGTATAGTATAGCAGTATATTCTATAGTACAGGAGGGTGAGGTGTAGTATAGCAGTATATTCTATAGTACAGGAGGGTGAGGTGTAGTATAGCAGCATATTCTATAGTACAAGAGGGTGAGTCTTAGTATAGCAGTATACTCTATAGTACAGGATAGTGAGGTGTAGTATGGCGGTATATTCTATAGTACAGGAGGGTGAAGTATAGTATAGCATTATATTCTATAGTACAGTAGGGTGAGGTGTAGTATAGCGGTATATACTATAGTACAGGAGAGTGAAGTATAGTATAGCGGTATATACTATAGTACAGGAGGGTGAGTTGTAGTATAGCGGTATATACTATAGTACAGGAGGGTGAGGTGTAGTATAGCGGTATCTTCTATAGTACAAGAGGGTGAGGTGTAGTATAGCGGTATATACTATAGTACAGGAGGGTGAGGTGTAGTATAGCGGTATCTTCTATAGTACAAGAGGGTGAGGTGTAGTATAGCGGTATATACTATAGTACTAGAGGGTGAGGTGTAGTATAGCAGTATATTCTATAGTACAGGAGGGTGAGGTGTAGTATAGCGGTATATACTATAGTACAGGAGGGTGAGGTGTAGTATAGCGGTATATACTATAGTACAGGAGGGTGAGCTGTAGTATAGCGGTATATTCTATAGTACAGTAGGGTGAGGTGTAGTATAGCAGTATATTCTATAGTACAGGAGGGTGAGGTGTAGTATAGCGGTATATTCTATAGTACAGGAGGGTGAGGTGTAATATAGCAGTATATTCTATAGTACAGGAGGGTGAGGTGTAGTATAGCAGTATATTCTATAGTACAGGAGGGTGAGGTGTAGTATAGCGGTATATTCTATAGTACAGGAGGGTGAGGTGTAGTATAGCAGTATATTCTATAGTACAGGAGGGTGAGGTGTAATATAGCAGTATATTCTATAGTACAGCAGGGTGAGGTGTAGTATAGCAGTATATTCTATAGTACAGGAGGGTGGGGTATAGCTGTATATTCTTTAGTACAGGAGGGTGAGGTGTAGTATAGCAGTATATTCTATAGTACAGGAGGGTGGGGTATAGCAGTATATTCTATAGTACAGGAGGGTGAGGTGTAGTATAGCAGTATATTCTATAGTACAGGAGGGTGGGGTATAGCTGTATATTCTATAGTACAGGAGGGTGAGGTGTAGTATAGCAGTATATTCTATAGTACATGAGGGTGAGGTGTAGTATAGCAGTATATTCTATAGTACAGGAGGGTGAGGTGTAGTATAGCAGTATATTCTATAGTACAGGAGGGTGAGGTGTAGTATAGCGGTATAGTCTATAGTACAGGAGGGTGAGGTGTAGTATAGCAGTATGTTCTATAGTACAGGAGGGTGAGGTGTAGTATAGCGGTATATTCTATAGTACAGGAGGGTGAGGTATAGTATAGCAGTATATTCTATAGTACAGGAGGGTAAGGTATAGTATAGCGGTATATTCTATAGTACAGGAGGGTGAGGTGTAGTATAGCAGTATATTCTATAGTACAGGAGGGTGAGGTGTAGTATAGCAGTATATTCTATAGTACAGGAGGGTGAGGTGTAGTATAGCAGTATATTCTATAGTACAGGAGGGTGAGGTGTAGTATAGCGGTATATTCTATAGTACAGGAGGGTGAGGTGTAGTATAGCAGTATATTCTATAGTACAGGAGGGTGAGGTGTAGTATAGCGGTATAGTCTATAGTACAGGAGGGTGAGGTGTAGTATAGCAGTATGTTCTATAGTACAGGAGGGTGAGGTGTAGTATAGCGGTATATTCTATAGTACAGGAGGGTGAGGTATAGTATAGCAGTATATTCTATAGTACAGGAGGGTAAGGTATAGTATAGCGGTATATTCTATAGTACAGGAGGGTGAGGTGTAGTATAGCAGTATATTCTATAGTACAGGAGGGTGAGGTGTAGTATAGCAGTATATTCTATAGTACAGGAGGGTGAGGTGTAGTATAGCAGTATATTCTATAGTACAGGAGGGTGAGGTGTAGTATAGCGGTATATTCTATAGTACAGGAGGGTGAGGTGTAATATAGCAGTATATTCTATAGTACAGCAGGGTGAGGTGTAGTATAGCAGTATATTCTATAGTACAGGAGGGTGGGGTATAGCTGTATATTCTTTAGTACAGGAGGGTGAGGTGTAGTATAGCAGTATATTCTATAGTACAGGAGGGTGAGGTGTAGTATAGCAGTATATTCTATAGTACAGGAGGGTGAGGTGTAGTATAGCAGTATATTCTATAGTACAGGAGGGTGAGGTGTAGTATAGCGGTATATTCTATAGTACAGGAGGGTGAGGTGTAGTATAGCGGTGTATTCTATAGTACAGGAGGGTGAGGTGTAGTATAGCAGTATACTCTATAGTACAGGAGGGTGAGGTGTAGTATAGCGGTATATTCTATAGTACAGGAGGGTGAGGTGTAGTATAGCGGTGTATTCTATACTACAGGAGGGTGAGGTGTAGTATAGCAGTATATTCTATAGTACAGGAGGGTGAGGTGTAGTATAGCAGTATATTCTATAGTACAGGAGGGTGAGGTGTAGTATAGCAGTATATTCTATAGTACAGGAGGGTGAGGTGTAGTATAGCGGTATATTCTATAGTACAGGAGGGTGAGGTGTAGTATAGCTGTATATTCTATAGTACAGGTGGGTGAGGTGTAGTATAGCAGTATATTCTATAGTACAGGAGGGTGAGGTGTAGTATAGCAGTATATTCTATAGTACAGGAGGGTGAGGTGTAGTATAGCAGTATATTCTATAGTACAGGAGGGTGAGGTGTAGTATAGCGGTATATTCTATAGTACAGGAGGGTGAGGTGTAGTATAGCGGTGTATTCTATAGTACAGGAGGGTGAGGTGTAGTATAGCAGTATACTCTATAGTACAGGAGGGTGAGGTGTAGTATAGCGGTATATTCTATAGTACAGGAGGGTGAGGTGTAGTATAGCGGTGTATTCTATACTACAGGAGGGTGAGGTGTAGTATAGCAGTATATTCTATAGTACAGGAGGGTGAGGTGTAGTATAGCAGTATATTCTATAGTACAGGAGGGTGAGGTGTAGTATAGCAGTATATTCTATAGTACAGGAGGGTGAGGTGTAGTATAGCGGTATATTCTATAGTACAGGAGGGTGAGGTGTAGTATAGCTGTATATTCTATAGTACAGGTGGGTGAGGTATAGTATAGCGGTATATTCTATAGTACAGGAGGGTGAGGTGTAGTATAGCGGTATATTCTATAGTACAGGAGGGTGAGGTGTAGTATAGCGGTATATTCTATAGTACAGGAGGGTGAGGTGTAGTGTAGCAGTATATTCTATAGTACAGGAGGGTGAGGTATAGTATAGCAGTATATTCTATAGTACAGGAGGGTGAGGTGTAGTATAGCAGTATATTCTATAGTACAGGAGGGTGAGGTGTAGTATAGCAGTATATTCTATAGTACAGGAGGGTGAGGTGTAGTATAGCGGTATATTCTATAGTACAGGAGGGTGAGGTGTAGTATAGTAGTATATTCTAGTGTAGTTTTACTGCATGAGTGTATTATGTACAGTATATAGTACAGCGGTGTATTATGTAGTAGTGTAGTATATAGTACAGCAGTGTATTATGTAGTAGTGTAGTATATAGTACAGCAGTGTATTATGTAGTAGTGTAGTATATAGTACAGCAGTGTATTATGTAGTAGTGTAGTATATAGTACAGCGGTGTATTATGTAGTAGTGTAGTATATAGTACAGCAGTGTATTATGTAGTAGTGTAGTATATAGTACAGCAGTGTATTATGTAGTAGTGTAGTATATAGTACAGCGGTGTATTATGTAGTAGTGTAGTATATAGTACAGCAGTGTATTATGTAGTGTAGTATATAGTACAGCGGTGTATTATGTAGTAGTGTAGTATATAGTACAGCAGTGTATTATGTAGTGTAGTATATAGTACAGCAGTGTATTATGTAGTAGTGTAGTATATAGTACAGCAGTGTATTATGTAGTGTAGTATATAGTACAGCAGTGTATTATGTAGTAGTGTAGTATATAGTACAGCGGTGTATTATGTAGTAGTGTAGTATATAGTACAGCAGTGTATTATGTAGTAGTGTAGTATATAGTACAGCAGTGTATTATGTAGTAGTGTAGTATATAGTACAGCAGTGTATTATGTAGTGTAGTATATAGTACAGCGGTGTATTATGTAGTAGTACAGTATATAGTACAGCGGTGTATTATGTAGTAGTGCAGTATATAGTACAGCGGTGTATTATGTAGTAGTGCAGTATATAGTACAGCGGTGTATTATGTAGTAGTGTAGTATATAGTACAGCGGTGTATTATGTAGTAGTGTAGTATATAGTACAGCGGTGTATTATGTAGTAGTGTAGTATATAGTACAGCGGTGTATTATGTAGTAGTGTAGTATATAGTACAGCGGTGTATTATGTAGTAGTGTAGTATATAGTACAGCAGTGTATTATGTAGTGTAGTATATAGTACAGCAGTGTATTATGTAGTAGTGTAGTATATAGTACAGCAGTGTATTATGTAGTAGTGTAGTATATAGTACAGCGGTGTATTATGTAGTAGTGTAGTATATAGTACAGCAGTGTATTATGTAGTAGTGTAGTATATAGTACAGCGGTGTATTATGTAGTAGTGTAGTATATAGTACAGCAGTGTATTATGTAGTAGTGTAGTATATAGTACAGCGGTGTATTATGTAGTAGTGTAGTATATAGTACAGCGGTGTACTATGTAGTAGTGTAGTATATAGTACAGCAGTGTATTATGTATTGTAGTATATAGTACAGCGGTGTATTATGTAGTGTAGTATATAGTACAGCAGTGTACTATGTAGTAGTGTAGTATATAGTACAGCAGTGTATTATGTATTGTAGTATATAGTACAGCAGTGTATTATGTAGTGTAGTATATAGTACAGCAGTGTATTATGTAGTAGTGTAGTATATAGTACAGCAGTGTATTATGTAGTGTAGTATATAGTACAGCGGTGTATTATGTAGTAGTGTAGTATATAGTACAGCAGTGTATTATGTAGTAGTGTAGTATATAGTACAGCGGTGTATTATGTAGTAGTGTAGTATATAGTACAGCGGTGTATTATGTAGTAGTGTAGTATATAGTACAGCAGTGTATTATGTAGTAGTGTAGTATATAGTACAGCAGTGTATTATGTAGTAGTGTAGTATATAGTACAGCGGTGTATTATGTAGTAGTGTAGTATATAGTACAGCAGTGTATTATGTAGTAGTGTAGTATATAGTACAGCAGTGTATTATGTAGTAGTGTAGTATATAGTACAGCGGTGTATTATGTAGTAGTGTAGTATATAGTACAGCGATGTATTATGTAGTAGTGTAGTATATAGTACAGCGGTGTATTATGTAGTAGTGTAGTATATAGTACAGCGATGTATTATGTAGTAGTGTAGTATATAGTACAGCGGTGTATTATGTAGTAGTGTAGTATATAGTACAGCAGTGTATTATGTAGTAGTGTAGTATATAGTACAGCGGTGTATTATGCAGTAGTGTAGTATATAGTACAGCGGTGTATTATGTAGTGTAGTATATAGTACAGCAGTGTATTATGCAGTAGTGTAGTATATAGTACAGCAGTGTATTATGTAGTGTAGTATATAGTACAGCAGTGTATTATGTAGTAGTGTAGTATATAGTACAGCAGTGTATTATGTAGTAGTGTAGTATATAGTACAGCAGTGTATTATGTAGTAGTGTAGTATATAGTACAGCAGTGTATTATGTAGTAGTGTAGTATATAGTACAGCGGTGTATTATGTAGTAGTACAGTATATAGTACAGCGGTGTATTATGTAGTAGTGTAGTATATAGTACAGCGGTGTATTATGTAGTAGTGTAGTATATAGTACAGCGGTGTATTATGTAGTAGTGTAGTATATAGTACAGCAGTGTATTATGTAGTAGTGTAGTATATAGTACAGCAGTGTATTATGTAGTAGTGTAGTATATAGTACAGCAGTGTATTATGTAGTAGTGTAGTATATAGTACAGCGGTGTATTATGTAGTAGTGTAGTATATAGTACAGCGGTGTATTATGTAGTAGTGTAGTACATAGTACAGCGGTGTATTATGTAGTAGTGTAGTATATAGTACAGCGGTGTATTATGTAGTGTAGTATATAGTACAGCGGTGTATTATGTAGTAGTGTAGTATATAGTACAGCGGTGTATTATGTAGTAGTGTAGTATATAGTACAGCAGTGTATTATGTAGTAGTGTAGTATATAGTACAGCAGTGTATTATGTAGTGTAGTATATAGTACAGCAGTGTATTATGTAGTAGTGTAGTATATAGTACAGCGGTGTATTATGTAGTAGTGTAGTATATAGTACAGCGGTGTATTATGTAGTAGTGTAGTATATAGTACAGCGGTGTATTATGTAGTAGTGTAGTATATAGTACAGCAGTGTATTATGTAGTAGTGTAGTATATAGTACAGCAGTGTATTATGTAGTAGTGTAGTATATAGTACAGCGGTGTATTATGTAGTAGTGTAGTATATAGTACAGCGGTGTATTATGTAGTAGTGTAGTATATAGTACAGCAGTGTATTATGTAGTAGTGTAGTATATAGTACAGCGGTGTATTATGTAGTAGTGTAGTATATAGTACAGCGGTGTATTATGTAGTAGTGTAGTATATAGTACAGCAGTGTATTATGTAGTAGTGTAGTATATAGTACAGCGGTGTATTATGTAGTAGTGTAGTATATAGTACAGCAGTGTATTATGTAGTGTAGTATATAGTACAGCAGTGTATTATGTAGTAGTGTAGTATATAGTACAGCGGTGTATTATGTAGTAGTGTAGTATATAGTACAGCGGTGTATTATGTAGTAGTGTAGTATATAGTACAGCGGTGTATTATGTAGTAGTGTAGTATATAGTACAGCAGTGTATTATGTAGTAGTGTAGTATATAGTACAGCGGTGTATTATGTAGTAGTGCAGTATATAGTACAGCGGTGTATTATGTAGTGTAGTATATAGTACAGCAGTGTATTATGTAGTAGTGTAGTATATAGTACAGCAGTGTATTATGTAGTAGTGTAGTATATAGTACAGCAGTGTATTATGTAGTAGTGTAGTATATAGTACAGCAGTGTATTATGTAGTAGTGTAGTATATAGTACAGCGGTGTATTATGTATTGTAGTATATAGTACAGCGGTGTATTATGTAGTAGTGTAGTATATAGTACAGCAGTGTATTATGTAGTGCAGTATATAGTACAGCGGTGTATTATGTAGTAGTGCAGTATATAGTACAGCGGTGTATTATGTAGTAGTGTAGTATATAGTACAGCAGTGTATTATGTAGTGTAGTATATAGTACAGCGGTGTATTATGTAGTGTAGTATATAGTACAGCAGTGTATTATGTAGTAGTGTATATAGTACAGCAGTGTATTATGTAGTAGTGTAGTATATAGTACAGCAGTGTATTATGTAGTAGTGTAGTATATAGTACAGCGGTGTATTATGTAGTAGTGTAGTATATAGTACAGCGGTGTATTATGTAGTAGTGTAGTATATAGTACAGCAGTGTATTATGCAGTAGTGTAGTATATAGTACAGCAGTGTATTATGTAGTAGTGTAGTATATAGTACAGCGGTGTATTATGTAGTAGTGTAGTATATAGTACAGCAGTGTATTATGTAGTAGTGTAGTATATAGTACAGCAGTGTATTATGTAGTAGTGTAGTATATAGTACAGCAGTGTATTATGTAGTAGTGTAGTATATAGTACAGCAGTGTATTATGTAGTGTAGTATATAGTACAGCGGTGTATTATGTAGTAGTGTAGTATATAGTACAGCAGTGTATTATGTAGTGTAGTATATAGTACAGCAGTGTATTATGTAGTAGTGTAGTATATAGTACAGCAGTGTATTATGTAGTAGTGTAGTATATAGTACAGCAGTGTATTATGTAGTAGTGTAGTATATAGTACAGCAGTGTATTATGTAGTGTAGTATATAGTACAGCGGTGTATTATGTAGTAGTGTAGTATATAGTACAGCAGTGTATTATGTAGTAGTGTAGTATATAGTACAGCAGTGTATTATGTAGTAGTGTAGTATATAGTACAGCGGTGTATTATGTAGTAGTGTAGTATATAGTACAGCAGTGTATTATGTAGTAGTACAGTATATAGTACAGCAGTGTATTATGTAGTAGTGTAGTATATAGTACAGCAGTGTATTATGTAGTAGTGTAGTATATAGTACAGCAGTGTATTATGTAGTAGTGTAGTATATAGTACAGCAGTGTATTATGTAGTAGTGTAGTATATAGTACAGCAGTGTATTATGTAGTAGTGTAGTATATAGTACAGCAGTGTATTATGTAGTAGTACAGTATATAGTACAGCAGTGTATTATGTAGTAGTGTAGTATATAGTACAGCAGTGTATTATGTAGTGTAGTATATAGTACAGCAGTGTATTATGTAGTAGTGTAGTATATAGTACAGCAGTGTATTATGTAGTAGTGTAGTATATAGTACAGCAGTGTATTATGTAGTAGTGTAGTATATAGTACAGCAGTGTATTATGTAGTGTAGTATATAGTACAGCGGTGTATTATGTAGTAGTGTAGTATATAGTACAGCAGTGTATTATGTAGTAGTGTAGTATATAGTACAGCAGTGTATTATGTAGTAGTGTAGTATATAGTACAGCGTGTATTATGTAGTAGTGTAGTATATAGTACAGCAGTGTATTATGTAGTAGTACAGTATATAGTACAGCAGTGTATTATGTAGTAGTGTAGTATATAGTACAGCAGTGTATTATGTAGTAGTGTAGTATATAGTACAGCAGTGTATTATGTAGTAGTGTAGTATATAGTACAGCAGTGTATTATGTAGTAGTGTAGTATATAGTACAGCAGTGTATTATGTAGTAGTGTAGTATATAGTACAGCAGTGTATTATGTAGTAGTACAGTATATAGTACAGCAGTGTATTATGTAGTAGTGTAGTATATAGTACAGCAGTGTATTATGTAGTAGTGTAGTATATAGTACAGCAGTGTATTATGTAGTGTAGTATATAGTACAGCAGTGTATTATGTAGTGTAGTATATAGTACAGCAGTGTATTATGTAGTGTAGTATATAGTACAGCAGTGTATTATGTAGTAGTGTAGTATATAGTACAGCAGTGTATTATGTAGTAGTGTAGTATATAGTACAGCAGTGTATTATGTAGTAGTGTAGTATATAGTACAGCAGTGTATTATGTAGTAGTGTAGTATATAGTACAGCAGTGTATTATGTAGTAGTGTAGTATATAGTACAGCAGTGTATTATGTAGTAGTGTAGTATATAGTACAGCAGTGTATTATGTATTGTAGTATATAGTACAGCAGTGTATTATGTAGTAGTGTAGTATATAGTACAGCGGTGTATTATGTAGTGTAGTATATAGTACAGCAGTGTATTATGTAGTAGTGTAGTATATAGTACAGCGGTGTATTATGTAGTAGTGTAGTATATAGTACAGCAGTGTATTATGTAGTAGTGTAGTATATAGTACAGCAGTGTATTATGTAGTAGTGTAGTATATAGTACAGCGGTGTATTATGTAGTAGTGTAGTATATAGTACAGCAGTGTATTATGTAGTGTAGTATATAGTACAGCGGTGTATTATGTAGTAGTGTAGTATATAGTACAGCAGTGCATTATGTAGTGTAGTATATAGTACAGCAGTGTATTATGTAGTAGTGTAGTATATAGTACAGCGGTGTATTATGTAGTAGTGTAGTATATAGTACAGCAGTGTATTATGTAGTAGTGTAGTATATAGTACAGCAGTGTATTATGTAGTAGTGTAGTATATAGTACAGCAGTGTATTATGTAGTGTAGTATATAGTACAGCGGTGTATTATGTAGTAGTACAGTATATAGTACAGCGGTGTATTATGTAGTAGTGCAGTATATAGTACAGCAGTGTATTATGTAGTAGTGTAGTATATAGTACAGCGGTGTATTATGTAGTAGTGCAGTATATAGTACAGCGGTGTATTATGTAGTAGTGTAGTATATAGTACAGCGGTGTATTATGTAGTAGTGTAGTATATAGTACAGCGGTGTATTATGTAGTAGTGTAGTATATAGTACAGCGGTGTATTATGTAGTAGTGTAGTATATAGTACAGCGGTGTATTATGTAGTAGTGTAGTATATAGTACAGCAGTGTATTATGTAGTGTAGTATATAGTACAGCAGTGTATTATGTAGTAGTGTAGTATATAGTACAGCAGTGTATTATGTAGTAGTGTAGTATATAGTACAGCGGTGTATTATGTAGTAGTGTAGTATATAGTACAGCAGTGTATTATGTAGTAGTGTAGTATATAGTACAGCGGTGTATTATGTAGTAGTGTAGTATATAGTACAGCGGTGTACTATGTAGTAGTGTAGTATATAGTACAGCAGTGTATTATGTAGTGTAGTATATAGTACAGCAGTGTATTATGTAGTAGTGTAGTATATAGTACAGCGGTGTATTATGTAGTAGTGTAGTATATAGTACAGCAGTGTATTATGTAGTAGTGTAGTATATAGTACAGCAGTGTATTATGTAGTAGTGTAGTATATAGTACAGCAGTGTATTATGTAGTGTAGTATATAGTACAGCGGTGTATTATGTAGTAGTACAGTATATAGTACAGCGGTGTATTATGTAGTAGTGCAGTATATAGTACAGCAGTGTATTATGTAGTAGTGTAGTATATAGTACAGCGGTGTATTATGTAGTAGTGCAGTATATAGTACAGCGGTGTATTATGTAGTAGTGTAGTATATAGTACAGCGGTGTATTATGTAGTAGTGTAGTATATAGTACAGCGGTGTATTATGTAGTAGTGTAGTATATAGTACAGCGGTGTATTATGTAGTAGTGTAGTATATAGTACAGCGGTGTATTATGTAGTAGTGTAGTATATAGTACAGCAGTGTATTATGTAGTGTAGTATATAGTACAGCAGTGTATTATGTAGTAGTGTAGTATATAGTACAGCAGTGTATTATGTAGTAGTGTAGTATATAGTACAGCGGTGTATTATGTAGTAGTGTAGTATATAGTACAGCAGTGTATTATGTAGTAGTGTAGTATATAGTACAGCGGTGTATTATGTAGTAGTGTAGTATATAGTACAGCGGTGTACTATGTAGTAGTGTAGTATATAGTACAGCAGTGTATTATGTATTGTAGTATATAGTACAGCAGTGTATTATGTAGTAGTGTAGTATATAGTACAGCAGTGTATTATGTAGTAGTGTAGTATATAGTACAGCAGTGTATTATGTAGTAGTGTAGTATATAGTACAGCGGTGTATTATGTAGTAGTGTAGTATATAGTACAGCGGTGTATTATGTAGTAGTGTAGTATATAGTACAGCAGTGTATTATGTAGTAGTGTAGTATATAGTACAGCAGTGTATTATGTAGTAGTGTAGTATATAGTACAGCGGTGTATTATGTAGTAGTGTAGTATATAGTACAGCGATGTATTATGTAGTAGTGTAGTATATAGTACAGCGGTGTATTATGTAGTAGTGTAGTATATAGTACAGCGATGTATTATGTAGTAGTGTAGTATATAGTACAGCAGGTGTATTATGTAGTAGTGTAGTATATAGTACAGCAGTGTATTATGTAGTAGTGTAGTATATAGTACAGCGGTGTATTATGCAGTAGTGTAGTATATAGTACAGCGGTGTATTATGTAGTGTAGTATATAGTACAGCAGTGTATTATGCAGTAGTGTAGTATATAGTACAGCAGTGTATTATGTAGTGTAGTATATAGTACAGCAGTGTATTATGTAGTAGTGTAGTATATAGTACAGCAGTGTATTATGTAGCAGTGTAGTACATAGTACAGCGGTGTATTATGTAGTAGTGTAGTATATAGTACAGCGGTGTATTATGTAGTGTAGTATATAGTACAGCGGTGTATTATGTAGTAGTGTAGTATATAGTACAGCGGTGTATTATGTAGTAGTGTAGTATATAGTACAGCAGTGTATTATGTAGTAGTGTAGTATATAGTACAGCAGTGTATTATGTAGTGTAGTATATAGTACAGCAGTGTATTATGTAGTAGTGTAGTATATAGTACAGCAGTGTATTATGTAGTAGTGTAGTATATAGTACAGTGGTGTATTATGTAGTAGTGTAGTATATAGTACAGCGGTGTATTATGTAGTAGTGTAGTATATAGTACAGCAGTGTATTATGTAGTAGTGTAGTATATAGTACAGCAGTGTATTATGTAGTGTAGTATATAGTACAGCGGTGTATTATGTAGTAGTGTAGTATATAGTACAGCAGTGTATTATGTAGTAGTGTAGTACATAGTACAGCGGTGTATTATGTAGTAGTGTAGTATATAGTACAGCAGTGTATTATGTAGTGTAGTATATAGTACAGCGGTGTATTATGTAGTGTAGTATATAGTACAGCAGTGTATTATGTAGTAGTGTATATAGTACAGCAGTGTATTATGTAGTAGTGTAGTATATAGTACAGCAGTGTATTATGTAGTAGTGTAGTATATAGTACAGCGGTGTATTATGTAGTAGTGTAGTATATAGTACAGCGGTGTATTATGTAGTAGTGTAGTATATAGTACAGCAGTGTATTATGCAGTAGTGTAGTATATAGTACAGCAGTGTATTATGTAGTAGTGTAGTATATAGTACAGCGGTGTATTATGTAGTAGTGTAGTATATAGTACAGCAGTGTATTATGTAGTAGTGTAGTATATAGTACAGCAGTGTATTATGTAGTAGTGTAGTATATAGTACAGCAGTGTATTATGTAGTAGTGTAGTATATAGTACAGCAGTGTATTATGTAGTAGTGTAGTATATAGTACAGCAGTGTATTATGTAGTAGTGTAGTATATAGTACAGCGGTGTATTATGTAGTAGTATATAGTACAGCAGTGTATTATGTAGTGTAGTATATAGTACAGCAGTGTATTATGTAGTGTAGTATATAGTACAGCAGTGTATTATGTAGTGTAGTATATAGTACAGCGGTGTATTATGTAGTAGTGTAGTATATAGTACAGCAGTGTATTATGTAGTAGTGTAGTATATAGTACAGCAGTGTATTATGTAGTAGTGTAGTATATAGTACAGCGGTGTATTATGTAGTAGTGTAGTATATAGTACAGCAGTGTATTATGTAGTAGTACAGTATATAGTACAGCAGTGTATTATGTAGTAGTGTAGTATATAGTACAGCAGTGTATTATGTAGTAGTGTAGTATATAGTACAGCGGTGTATTATGTAGTGTAGTATATAGTACAGCAGTGTATTATGTAGTGTAGTATATAGTACAGCAGTGTATTATGTAGTAGTGTAGTATATAGTACAGCAGTGTATTATGTAGTGTAGTATATAGTACAGCAGTGTATTATGTAGTGTAGTATATAGTACAGCAGTGTATTATGTAGTAGTGTAGTATATAGTACAGCGGTGTATTATGTAGTGTAGTATATAGTACAGCAGTGTATTATGTAGTAGTGTAGTATATAGTACAGCGGTGTATTATGTAGTGTAGTATATAGTACAGCAGTGTATTATGTAGTAGTGTAGTATATAGTACAGCAGTGTATTATGTAGTGTAGTATATAGTACAGCAGTGTATTATGTAGTGTAGTATATAGTACAGCAGTGTATTATGTAGTAGTGTAGTATATAGTACAGCAGTGTATTATGTAGTAGTGTAGTATATAGTACAGCAGTGTATTATGTAGTAGTGTAGTATATAGTACAGCAGTGTATTATGTAGTAGTGTAGTATATAGTACAGCAGTGTATTATGTAGTAGTGTAGTATATAGTACAGCAGTGTATTATGTAGTAGTGTAGTATATAGTACAGCAGTGTATTATGTAGTGTAGTATATAGTACAGCAGTGTATTATGTAGTGTAGTATATAGTACAGCAGTGTATTATGTAGTGTAGTATATAGTACAGCAGTGTATTATGTAGTAGTGTAGTATATAGTACAGCAGTGTATTATGTAGTAGTGTAGTATATAGTACAGCAGTGTATTATGTAGTAGTGTAGTATATAGTACAGCAGTGTATTATGTAGTAGTGTAGTATATAGTACAGCAGTGTATTATGTAGTGTAGTATATAGTACAGCGGTGTATTATGTAGTAGTGTAGTATATAGTACAGCAGTGTATTATGTAGTGTAGTATATAGTACAGCGGTGTATTATGTAGTAGTACAGTATATAGTACAGCGGTGTATTATGTAGTAGTGTAGTATATAGTACAGCAGTGTATTATGTAGTAGTGTAGTATATAGTACAGCAGTGTATTATGTAGTAGTGTAGTATATAGTACAGCAGTGTATTATGTAGTATATAGTACAGCAGTGTATTATGTAGTAGTGTAGTATATAGTACAGCAGTGTATTATGTAGTAGTGTAGTATATAGTACAGCAGTGTATTATGTAGTAGTGTAGTATATAGTACAGCAGTGTATTATGTAGTAGTGTAGTATATAGTACAGCAGGTGTATTATGTAGTAGTGTAGTATATAGTACAGCGGTGTATTATGTAGTAGTAGTATATAGTACAGCAGTGTATTATGTAGTAGTGTAGTATATAGTACAGCAGTGTATTATGTAGTAGTGTAGTATATAGTACAGCAGTGTATTATGTAGTAGTGTAGTATATAGTACAGCGGTGTATTATGTAGTAGTGTAGTATATAGTACAGCAGTGTATTATGTAGTGTAGTATATAGTACAGCAGTGTATTATGTAGTAGTGTAGTATATAGTACAGCAGTGTATTATGTAGTAGTGTAGTATATAGTACAGCAGTGTATTATGTAGTAGTGTAGTATATAGTACAGCAGTGTATTATGTAGTGTAGTATATAGTACAGCAGTGTATTATGTAGTAGTGTAGTATATAGTACAGCGGTGTATTATGTAGTAGTGTAGTATATAGTACAGCAGTGTATTATGTAGTAGTGTAGTATATAGTACAGCAGTGTATTATGTAGTAGTGTAGTATATAGTACAGCAGTGTATTATGTAGTAGTGTAGTATATAGTACAGCAGTGTATTATGTAGTAGTGTAGTATATAGTACAGCAGTGTATTATGTAGTAGTGTAGTATATAGTACAGCAGTGTATTATGTAGTAGTGTAGTATATAGTACAGCAGTGTATTATGTAGTAGTGTAGTATATAGTACAGCGGTGTATTATGTAGTAGTGTAGTATATAGTACAGCAGTGTATTATGTAGTAGTGTAGTATATAGTACAGCAGTGTATTATGTAGTAGTGTAGTATAGTACAGCAGTGTATTATGTAGTAGTGTAGTATATAGTACAGCGGTGTATTATGTAGTAGTGTAGTATATAGTACAGCGGTGTATTATGTAGTAGTGTAGTATATAGTACAGCGGTGTATTATGTAGTAGTGTAGTATATAGTACAGCAGTGTATTATGTAGTAGTGTAGTATATAGTACAGCGGTGTATTATGTAGTAGTGTAGTATATAGTACAGCAGTGTATTATGTAGTGTAGTATATAGTACAGCAGTGTATTATGTAGTAGTGTAGTATATAGTACAGCAGTGTATTATGTAGTAGTGTAGTATATAGTACAGCAGTGTATTATGTAGTAGTGTAGTATATAGTACAGCAGGTGTATTATGTAGTAGTGTAGTATATAGTACAGCAGTGTATTATGTAGTGTAGTATATAGTACAGCAGTGTATTATGTAGTAGTGTAGTATATAGTACAGCAGTGTATTATGTAGTAGTAGTATATAGTACAGCAGTGTATTATGTAGTAGTGTAGTATATAGTACAGCGGTGTATTATGTAGTAGTGTAGTATATAGTACAGCAGTGTATTATGTAGTAGTGTAGTATATAGTACAGCGGTGTATTATGTAGTAGTGTAGTATATAGTACAGCAGTGTATTATGTAGTGTAGTATATAGTACAGCAGTGTATTATGTAGTAGTGTAGTATATAGTACAGCAGTGTATTATGTAGTAGTGTAGTATATAGTACAGCGGTGTATTATGTAGTAGTGTAGTATATAGTACAGCAGTGTATTATGTAGTAGTGTAGTATATAGTACAGCAGTGTATTATGTAGTAGTGTAGTATATAGTACAGCAGGTGTATTATGTAGTAGTGTAGTATATAGTACAGCGGTGTATTATGTAGTAGTGTAGTATATAGTACAGCGGTGTATTATGTAGTAGTGTAGTATATAGTACAGCGGTGTATTATGTAGTAGTGTAGTATATAGTACAGCGGTGTATTATGTAGTAGTAGTATATAGTACAGCGGTGTATTATGTAGTAGTGTAGTATATAGTACAGCAGTGTATTATGTAGTGTAGTATAGTACCTGTTAGTATATAGTACAGCACAGTGTATTATGTAGTAGTGTAGTATATAGTACAGCAGTGTATTATGTAGTAGTGTAGTATATAGTACAGCAGTGTATTATGTAGTAGTGTAGTATATAGTACAGCAGTGTATTATGTAGTGTAGTATATAGTACAGCAGTGTATTATGTAGTAGTGTAGTATATAGTACAGCAGTGTATTATGTAGTAGTGTAGTATATAGTACAGCAGTGTATTATGTAGTAGTGTAGTATATAGTACAGCAGTGTATTATGTAGTAGTGTAGTATATAGTACAGCAGTGTATTATGTAGTAGTGTAGTATATAGTACAGCAGTGTATTATGTAGTAGTGTAGTATATAGTACAGCAGTGTATTATGTAGTAGTGTAGTATATAGTACAGCAGTGTATTATGTAGTAGTGTAGTATATAGTACAGCAGTGTATTATGTAGTAGTGTAGTATATAGTACAGCAGTGTATTATGTAGTAGTGTAGTATATAGTACAGCAGTGTATTATGTAGTAGTGTAGTATATAGTACAGCAGTGTATTATGTAGTAGTGTAGTATATAGTACAGCAGTGTATTATGTAGTAGTGTAGTATATAGTACAGCAGTGTATTATGTAGTAGTAGTATATAGTACAGCGGTGTATTATGTAGTAGTGTAGTATATAGTACAGCAGTGTATTATGTAGTAGTGTAGTATATAGTACAGCAGTGTATTATGTAGTAGTGTAGTATATAGTACAGCAGTGTATTATGTAGTGTAGTATATAGTACAGCAGTGTATTATGTAGTAGTGTAGTATATAGTACAGCAGTGTATTATGTAGTAGTAGTATATAGTACAGCGGTGTATTATGTAGTAGTGTAGTATATAGTACAGCGGTGTATTATGTAGTAGTGTAGTATATAGTACAGCAGTGTATTATGTAGTAGTGTAGTATATAGTACAGCGGTGTATTATGTAGTAGTGTAGTATATAGTACAGCGGTGTATTATGTAGTAGTGTAGTATATAGTACAGCAGTGTATTATGTAGTAGTGTAGTATATAGTACAGCAGTGTATTATGTAGTAGTGTAGTATATAGTACAGCGGTGTATTATGTAGTAGTGTAGTATATAGTACAGCAGTGTATTATGTAGTAGTGTAGTATATAGTACAGCAGTGTATTATGTAGTGTAGTATATAGTACAGCAGTGTATTATGTAGTAGTGTAGTATATAGTACAGCGGTGTATTATGTAGTGTAGTATATAGTACAGCGGTGTATTATGTAGTAGTGTAGTATATAGTACAGCGGTGTATTATGTAGTAGTGTAGTATATAGTACAGCAGTGTATTATGTAGTAGTGTAGTATATAGTACAGCAGTGTATTATGTAGTAGTGTAGTATATAGTACAGCGTGTATTATGTAGTAGTGTAGTATATAGTACAGCAGTGTATTATGTAGTAGTGTAGTATATAGTACAGCAGTGTATTATGTAGTAGTGTAGTATATAGTACAGCAGTGTATTATGTAGTAGTGTAGTATATAGTACAGCGGTGTATTATGTAGTAGTGTAGTATATAGTACAGCGGTGTATTATGTAGTGTAGTATATAGTACAGCAGTGTATTATGTAGTAGTGTAGTATATAGTACAGCAGTGTATTATGTAGTAGTGTAGTATATAGTACAGCAGTGTATTATGTAGTAGTGTAGTATATAGTACAGCGGTGTATTATGTAGTAGTGTAGTATATAGTACAGCAGTGTATTATGTAGTAGTGTAGTATATAGTACAGCAGTGTATTATGTAGTAGTGTAGTATATAGTACAGCGTGTATTATGTAGTAGTGAGTATATAGTACAGCAGTGTATTATGTAGTAGTGTAGTATATAGTACAGCGTGTATTATGTAGTAGTGTAGTATATAGTACAGCAGGTGTATTATGTAGTAGTGTAGTATATAGTACAGCAGTGTATTATGTAGTAGTGTAGTATATAGTACAGCGGTGTATTATGTAGTAGTGTAGTATATAGTACAGCAGTGTATTATGTAGTAGTGTAGTATATAGTACAGCAGTGTATTATGTAGTAGTGTAGTATATAGTACAGCAGTGTATTATGTAGTAGTGTAGTATATAGTACAGCAGTGTATTATGTAGTAGTGTAGTATATAGTACAGCGGTGTATTATGTAGTAGTGTAGTATATAGTACAGCAGTGTATTATGTAGTAGTGTAGTATATAGTACAGCAGTGTATTATGTAGTAGTGTAGTATATAGTACAGCAGTGTATTAGTAGTAGTGTAGTATATAGTACAGCGTGTATTATGTAGTAGTGTAGTATATAGTACAGCAGTGTATTATGTAGTGTAGTATATAGTACAGCAGTGTATTATGTAGTAGTGTAGTATATAGTACAGCGTGTATTATGTAGTAGTGTAGTATATAGTACAGCAGTGTATTATGTAGTAGTGTAGTATATAGTACAGCGGTGTATTATGTAGTAGTGTAGTATATAGTACAGCAGTGTATTATGTAGTAGTGTAGTATATAGTACAGCAGTGTATTATGTAGTAGTGTA